>NC_087221.1:44251796-44264296 GCF_015104395.2 Macrobrachium nipponense
TGTCCAAAGTACCATCCATTTTTCTAATGTCCGGCAGAACATAAACAAAGAAATCAGTGAGCAATAATAGTAAAGCGACCTAATGTACGTTTATTCTCCATTCAGTTCTTTTATTTTTTCCTAATTACCAACAGGTTATGAACCGTTGCACACGCATTGCAAAATTCAGACGAAAGTAAACCTAGTGAAACCTCCCTCAAACAAATATTAACTTATTTTTTCCGTCTTATTTTAATGCAGTACCATAATTTTTCACGCTAATTTAAACGACAGTTGGCCATTGTTACATCGGGAGAAATTAAGTCAAAGATTCCATTTTCTTTTTTTCTTATTACTTTTTTGCCTTTCTTCAAAATGCTTGTTAGTTATACGAACATACGTAACAGATTTACGAGCGAAATTTACTGTCTCGCCGGCTGAAACTCGACTTTATGGCTGCAGATATCATCTTGAAACGTCTGAAAAAACTATTTTGAGGAGCACGAGAAATCTGCATAGCGTTCGCCCACAAAAATTTATTCGATTTAAATAGTTAAAGAAGAGGCTCTGTTTGAACAAACTGGGCTTCGTAAATGTTGCGTATCTTAATTAATACTGTAAGTTTAAAGTTTCTAAGTGTGATTTATTTCAAATTACTAAGTATATTTATCTGAAAAATGCATATTTCACTGCTGATTATTCCGTAGGATATATATCACTTTCAAATACGCTGAGTTTCAGCATACAAAATAAAACTGATTTCGTTTTTAACAATCAAAATTTACCTGGACTAATATATATGTTCTATTTGATTTCATAATTAATATTAACAGTCAACATTTCCCAAGCATTGCTGTGCTTGGTACTATGAATGGAAACAGATATGGGTAAAAAGTTGTGAGACTAGCATACAAAAATTCTGTAATATCAGAGTTAAATTCCTCATTTCTTTTCTTCCTTCTGTACAACAATTTCTATATATTTTGCATTGTTAAATCATTACAATTGTACACGACAATAGATTCATTTACGCCTTCTTATTGTTATTGTTCTATTTTTACTTTAAATGTAATGAAATTACTAATAACAATTTGGTTGTCGACATTGATACAAAAATGAACTGGAATTTCAGGAGCTGCAGTGCCCAAGAATAACCTCTTTAAAAAAAGTATTATTTCTGTTTTAAATGTTCGCAGAATTAACTTAGCCTTACTTATCTTAGCAATCCTTGCATACCCTCTAATCATGATACCCAGGGTGAACTGGAACTACATGTACTACGTGCCCCAGGAGGACTTCGTGTACTGCAAAGTGCCCAAGAGTGGCTCCACGACGTGGGTCTACAACCTCCTCAAGTTAGCCAATGTCCCAGAGGAGCAAATCAGCTCAGATATTGGCATTCACAAACTTCTTAGAGATTACTATCCAAAGTGAGTACTATTCCAAATTGATTTATTGAATGAAATTGCAGGTATTTAGGGTTTTGGTCCTCGTGGAGAGAGAATGATTAATGGTAGATAAGAGAGAGAGCTATAACTGAGAGAGCCAGTTTCATATAATGGGGCATTTTGATTTTTATAATTGAGCTGATCCAGTTCGTCAGTTATTCTAATCATTTCACTTCTATTTTCGGATTAATCTAAGTGGGGAAAGTATAAAGGGATTAATTTCGCCGTTTATTTTTGGAAGAAATGTTACGATTATCAGTACTTTTTTTTAGGACAAATGTGAAAATTTCATTTGAGATAAAATTTTTCGATCTCCAGTTTGACTTCTTGTGGTTCGCGAAGGCTTTTGCACCCGTGAGGGAAAAAAATAAGACAAAAAGTTGAAAGAGAAATATTAAAATTCATGAGATTTGCTGTAAGTTACTTCCGTCTCATAATTATTTTCAATGTTAGAAAATATATATGACACCAAATAAAAAAAAAAGAGGCAAAAAACGAAAATCAATACCTCAGTTGAAATGGATATAATAGATAAAATTTTTAAAACAAGAGAGATTAATAAGGCGCTCCTGCAGTTTTTATCCGAAATGGTAATATATCTTTATTGAAATACGAAAGAAGTGTAAAGAGCATTACGTTCTGACAGACACTATCCATTTACGTTCACGTGGTTAATAACCTCGGAATTGGTTGCTAAATCACCTAACACCTGCTCTCTCTCTCTCTATCTCTCTCTATCTCTCTGTCTATATATATATATATATATATATATATATATATATATAGTATATATATGTATGTGTGTGTGTGTGTGTGTAGAAAGAGAGAGAGAGAGAGAGAGAGAGAGAGAGAGAGAGAGAGAGAGAGAGAGAAAGTGTCCAGATCAAGGCTGCGGACTACTGATATGAAAGCAGTTTCAACGAGGGTTACGCCTGGCTACTGACTCGTCTTTCCTTTTTGTTTGCTTGCGTCTGTGTTTGCACTCGCCCGTGCTCTTTTCGCTCATCGTTGCCAACATTCCTTGACGACACAGTCCCATTTAAGGTCGTCAGCCGAAAGTCCATCCATCGTCATTAACGCGTCGGGAAGAAAGTTTTTTTTTTTTTTTTTTTTTTTTTTTTTGCTCTGACGTGCTTATCATACCTGGTTCTCATAACTGGTTGTGTAGATGTCGGGTGAATGATTAATATTGATCACATTTACTCAGTCTTTATACGAGGGTTTCGAGAGATGTATTCATGGGTTTATGTCTTGCGACATATTTACCGACTAGTGGCTTCAAAAGATAAGTTTATTGACAAATTTCCAACTACTGTAGGACGTTGCAACACATATAATGAATGATGGAAGATGCCCACATAAACATTCCAGTTTTGGTAATGAATGTTAAGAGGTATATAATTAGTATATTTGGCCGTTTGTAAATGTGCAAGCTAAACAGTTCTAAAATTCACAGTCCTGAATTAAATCAAACTCAAGAAAATTAGAGTTTCTTCATTTCGATAGAAATGATTTACTGGTAACGACCCAGAGTCAGTATTCTTTTCATTAAAGTGCTATATTTCTTACTCTCTATATATCAATAATTATTATTTGCAAATATTTACCCCTAAGGCTGTTATTTACGACATGTGATCCGTAGCATAAACCATTATTCGCGGAAAACTCGCCCATTCGCGGCATTTTTCTTGATAAATCTCAACAAATTCCATTTTTTTCTTTTATCAATTTCATCATATAATGCATTTTTGTGATAAAACTATTAAAAAATCGATCTATTCAAATAACATTTTCCCGAGAGCAAATCCATTACGATAAACTATCACCTAAGTCACTTTAGGTAGTTCAAATGACGTCTTCAAATCCATTCTACGATCTTGGTTGCCTTTTCACGTCCTCCCCCTGCCTCATAACGGAGGCATTTAAATCACAAGTTGTCAAGAATAAAACTTATGAATAGACGTTTCATATAAGTACTTGTCAAGTTGACCGGGTTTGCACCTGCAAGGCTGAAAAAACGAGGCCTTTCCAAAGAAGATTTTTAAGATGAATTCGTCCCGATTTGCTTCGTAACGCATATAAACACGCTTTCTGTTCATGACCTTAAAGTTTGAAGGGAATGTTCGTGGCATTTTTGAGTAAAATGATGATGAAAGTACTGTCTTTTTTATTCCATTCTGTCGTTGGTATTCGCGTCTATCCTGAAGTTTGCTTTCCAGTGCAATGTATTTTTAGGATTTTAAGCTTAGTCACTTTGAATTGTTTAAATTTATAATAAATGCCTACTTTATATTTATGGTAACAAGAAATGCTCGTGTAAAAATAACATAAACTTAAATACGATTAAAATTATATTCTATAATAATTTGCCCATTTTAACACTTTTTACACTAGAGACGAGTGTCTATTTTAACCATTTATAACTATATATATTGCATTATATTTTTCCATTTTCCCAGAATGTCTAGCAGTAAAATGAAGCAAGCTTTCAAGAAAAGCTTTAAGCTTCTGGTTGTTCGCCATCCCTTTGAGAGGATCTTGTCAGCTTACCGGGACAAACTGGAAAATTACCAGAGGGATTTGATGTTCAGGTATAAGTGGTTCCTTGTCTTCTTTAGTTTTCGGTAAACGAAAACTATTGTGCCAGCTTTGATGAGTCTGTCCGCCCTGAGATCTTAAAAACTACTGAGGCTAGAGGGCTGCAAATTGATATGTTGATCATCCGCCCTCCAGTCATCCAACATACCAAATTGCGGCCCTTTAGCTTCAGTAATTTTTATTCTTATTTAAGGTTAAAGCTAGCCATAATCGTACTGATTCTTATTCTAATCACAATTAACGAAATTAACCAAAAAATGTAAAAAAATATATATATTTTATTCTAATCACGATTGTCGAAATTAACCAGAAATGTAAAAAAAGTCTGTACCCATTAATTTAACCATATTCTTGTATACTTCGTAATTGTCTACAAAACAAATTGCGTAAACTATTCACTTGCGTAAATACCGTTCGCCTAAATCTGGCCAAGGACCCCACTAAGTCTTAGTGGGTCCTGACCTGACCTCTAACCCCCTGACCTAACCACCTCCCGTCGCCTCTTCTCCCCGCAGAGATGGCTACTACTACACCATGTACGGCAAGACCATCGTGCAGGTGTACAGGGACGAGACGGACCTGTCCTTGAAGAACCGCACGGAGCCCACCTGGACAGAGTTCGTCAGGTACGTGATTAACACGCCCTATTCCAAGTTCGACGAGCACTGGAAGCCCATTTACTCGCTCTGCTCTCCCTGCGTCATCAAGTACAACGTCATTGCCAAGATGGAGACGTTTAGCGAGGTGAGGCCGAATCTTTATTATTATGGTTATATAGCTCCTCTTCAATTCTGGAATTCCTCTCCTTGAACTCGAGAAGTCAAGAGGGAACTGTGGCTCTTACAATTGCATACGTATCTATTAAAAAAATGACTAGGAGATTCTATGGTATTATTATCATTATTATTATTAATATTATTATTATTATTATTATTATTATTATTTTTTTTTTTTGCTCTATCACAGTCCTCCAATTCGACTGGGTGGCATTTACAGTGTGGGGTTCCGGGTTGCATCCTGCCTCCTTAGAAGTCCATCACTTTTCTTACTATGTGCGCCGTTTCTAGGATCACACTCTTCTGCATGAGTCCTGGAGCTACTTCAGCCTCTAGTTTTTCCAGATATTCCTTTTCAGGGATCTTGGGATCGTGCCTAGAGTTCCTATGATTATGGGTACAATTTCCACTGGCATATCCCATATCCTTCTTATTTCTATTTTTAGATCTTGATACTTATCCATTTTTTCCCTCTCTTTCTCTTCAACTCTGGTGTCCCATGGTATTGCGACATCAGTGAGTGATACTTTCTTCTTGATTTTGTCACTCAACGTCACGTCTGGTCTATTTGCACGTATCACCCTATCCGTTCTGATACCATAGTCCCAGAGGATCTTTGCCTGATCGTTTTCTATCACTCCTCCAGTGAAGAGCTTTTGCCACTGAATCATGCCTCTTTTTGTACTGGTTCTGTGCAAGTGCCGGACATTCGCTTGCTATGTGGTTTATGGTTTATCATTTTTTGTATTGCACTTCCTACATATAATTTTTAGAGATGTTATTTCCGTCTATGGTTCTTTGAACATATCTGGTTCTTAGGGCCTGATCTTGTGCCGCTGTTATCATTCCTTCAGTTTCCTTCTTTAGTTCTCACCTCTGTAGCCATTGCCACGTGTCATCGCTGGCTAGTTCTTTAGTCTGCCTCATGTATTGTCCGTGCATTGGTTTGTTGTGCCAGTCCTCTGTTCTGTTTGTCATTCGCCTTTCTCTGTATATTTCTGGGTCTTCGTCTACTTTTATTAGTTCCTTCTTCCATGCCTCTTTAGCCACTCGTCTTCACTGGTTTTCAGATATTGCCCCAGTGCTCTGTTCTCGATGTTGACGCAGTCCTCTATACTTAGTAGTCCTCTCCCTCCTTCCTTTCGTGTTATGTATAGTTTGTCCGTATTTGCTCTTGGGTGTAGTGCTTTGTGTATTGTCATATGTTTCCTGATTTTTTTTTTTTTTTTTTTTTTTTTTTCTGATCTATGCTGCAGAGTTCTGCCTTCGTCCATTCCACTATTCCTGCGCTGTATCTGATTACTGGCACTGCCCATGTGTTTATGGCTTTTATCATATTTCCGGCGTTGAGTTTTGACTTGAGTATCGCCTTGAGTCTCTGCATATATTCTTTCCTGATCGTGTCCTTCATCTCTTGGTGTTTTATATCCCCTCCTTCCATTATTCCCAGGTTTTTGTATCCAGTCTCATCTATGTGTTTGATGTTGCTCCCATCTGGTAGCTTTATCCCTTCAGTTCTTGTTACTTTGCCCTTTTGTATGTTGACTAAGGCGCATTTTTCTATTCCAAACTCCATCCTGATGTCCTCAGATACAATCCTTACAGTCTGGATTAGGGTATCTATTTCCTTGATGCTCTTACCATACAGCTTGATGTCGTCCATGAACATCAGATGGTTGATTCTGTTGCCTCTTCTTGAGTTGGTACCGGGCATCCATCTTCTGTAGTACTTTTTTCATGGGAATCATGGCTACTACGAAGAGTAGTGGGGACAGTGAGTCGCCCTGGAAGATCCTTCTCCTGATATTAACCTCTGCTAGTCTTATTCCAGAGCTTGTAAGTATTGTATTCCAGTTGCGCATTGTATTTTTGAGGAAGTTGATGGTATTTTCCTCTGCCACATATATTTTCAGGTATTCTGTTAGCCATGTGTGTGGTATCATGTCAAAGGCTTTCTTATAGTCTATCCATGCCATGCTTAGGTTGGTTTTCCTTCTCCTACTGTCCTTCATTACCATTTTGTCTATCAGGAGCTGGTTTTTTGTGCCCCTACACTTCCTTCTACAGCCGTTCTGTTGTTGGGGGATGGTGTTTGTCTCCTCTAGGTAGTTGTATAGCCTTTCACTGATGATACCTGTTAGTAACTTCCACATTATTGGTAGGCAGGTGATAGGCCTGTAGTTACTGGCTATATTTCCCTTACTCTTGTCTTTTTGTACTAAAGATGTTCTTCCTATGGTCATCCATTTGGGTGCATGGTGATTTGAGATACAATGCTGGAGTTGTTCTGCTATTCGTGGGTGTCGGGCCTTGAAGTTTTTGAGCCAGTATCCATGGACTTCATCGGGACCTGGGGCTTTCCAGTTTGGCATTTTCTTTAGTTGGTGTCTGACTGTGTCTGTCGTGATCTCTGTGAATCTTTGTTTTATTCTCCCTGTTTCATCTTCCTTGACTTCCTTGAGCCATGTTGCATGTTTGTTGTGTGATACCGGATTGCTTCATGTTTTCCCAGAGTCTCTTACTTGGTTCGGCTTCAGGAATTTCTTGGTGGTTGTCTTCCCCTCTTAGTTGGCTGTATAGTCTTTTCTGGTTGGTTCCAAATATTTTGTCTATTGGTATCCCTTATTCCTGTTCATGTACCGTTGGATCTTATGTGCTTTGGCCTTAAGCCTCTGTTTTACATCTTCTATTGTGTTGTTTAGTCCCCTCTCTTGTACTTTGTATTTCTCAGTTTACTCAAGTCAGATCTCATCACCATGATTTGCTTTTCCAGGCGCCTTTTCCAAGGAGGTTGCTGTTTTGGTTTCTGTTGGGTTGGTTGTGCTGATGGTGTTGGTGTTCGTATCCCCATCAATTCTGCTACTAATCTTGCTCCTGCATATGCCAAGTTATTTGTTTCTGTGATACTGGTGGTTTGTATTATGCCCATTATTTCATTGACCTCACTTGTTTTCTCCCTTAATTTCTTGGTGTTGCAGGCTTTCATGGAGGGGATCATTGTTCTCTCTGTATCTGGCTCCATCCATTGTCTAATCTTTTTTACCCATTCTGTCCTCTCTGTTACTTCGTCGGTGTTTCTTCGTGTGTCGCTGTTTAATACCTTATCATCCCTGTCGTCTTCTGTGGCATCGTCTCTCAGTTCGTCTTCGTGTAATTCGTTGTCGTATGACATTTCCCTTGCCAGTTCTTCTCTTTCTGTTGGGGAGAGCCAGTTCTTTTTCTTTATGTTCCTTACTTGGTCTGCCAGCCTCTGCTCTGTTTGGGGGATGTTATTCCTCTCATTCCAGATGTTGACCAACCTTCTTCTATATCCTCTCTCCGTCGGGTTGCTTCTGATGTAGCATCTCCATATTTCTTTATTTTCTTCTCTTGTCCATTTCTTCCTTTGGTTTGCTTCTGTAGCTCCAATCTCAGGCTGTTGGTTACTGTCGTTGTGGTGGTCAGTTGGTGGAGAGCGGTCACCCATCCAACGACTGACCAGCCCCAATGTTGCTTAACCAGTCCATTGACGACCTAACCCACTCTGCCACGGCGCCACATATTATTATTATTATTATTATTATTATTATTATTATTATTATTATTATTATTATTATTATTATTATTATTATTATTTTAAGTAGGTGATCTCGTCTAGACCTAGATGATAGAATCAGGGTTCTGTTTGACGGTTATTATAATAATTATTATTACTGAATACAATAGATGTTTTTACTTACTACTACTACTACTACTACTACTACTACTACTACTACTACTACTACTGGATACAACAGCTGTTTTCATATTATAAATAATTATTAATATTATTATTATTATTATTATTATTATCAAGCCCTCTCCTCTGGAAAGAGATGGCGAGACCACCCTCCTATCAACGGGAGAAACTAGTCACCAGTGGGACATCAGGAACAAATTGAGTATTGTCATACCGAACTAAAAGCATACTTTCGACGTCACTGGCCCAGAAAGTCACGGTCATGTAAATATCAGTCAGTTTCTCATTAATTAGCACAAACTTCTTCAGTTAATCTTTATAGCGCCTCTCCTTTCCTTCGGTAAAGATAAAAAAAAAAGACCATCCCTTTGTTTGAGGAAAAAAGTGAGAGAAGAAGAAGAGCATAAAAGTAAAATTCCTCGTCATTCCAGTGTCAACATAAACGCACTGTTTAATTTGTGACTTGACTGAAATCGAACGAGGATTCACGGCATTTGAAAACAAAGCCGCGTCGTCATTCACACCTTCACTTGATGGAAAGAAGAAGAAGAAGAGGAGGAGGAGGAGGAGGAGGAGGAGGAGGAGGAGGAGGAGGAGGAGGTGGTATAGAGGAAAGAAGGAAAAGCACTTTTAAGGCTGTCATACACTCTCACCTCATGAAGGTCGATTGGAAGTCAACCTGATGAATGTCAATTCCAGGTCAATATCTTTGAGATGTCTTTGATAGTTTCTTATTCAATGCTTTCGATAAATCCCGAAGATTTTCGAAAGAACGCTTCTGAAACGGGAAAATCAAAATGAGTGTTTACCAAAGCATTCCATATTTTGTTTTTATTTCATGCCATCTTTGACAAATTTAATGTTTCAGTAGAACATTAAAGCAATCAGACTTAAGACTGACTGATCGGTTTAACAAACTGTCGGAGCAAACCAATTGCCCAATGGCGTGTTTGGTCCGTAAAGATTGCAGAAGGCCAAGAGACGCCAGGCATTAATTACAGAAATGTGCAAACAAGCATTAATTACCAGAATGGCGCTAGCAAGAGAAATCGCCCTGGGGGTAAATGATGATAAATTCGTTGCTGTCCCATTAAACAAAAAATTATTTTGATAGAGAGTCGACTTTTTTTCTTTCAGCGTCATATGTCTAAACATCCATAAATGATAATAATAATAATAATAATAATAATAATAATAATAATAATAATAATAATAATAATAATAATAATAATAATAATAATAATAATAATAATAATAATAATAATAATAATAATAAGGAAGTGTAGGGGCACAAAAGACCAGCTCCTGATAGACAAAATGGTAATGAAGAACAGTAGGAGAAGGAAAACCAACCTAAGCATGGCATGGATAGACTATAAGAAAGCCTTCGACATGATACCACACACATGGCTAATAGAATGCCCTGAAAATATATGGGGCAGAGGAAAACACCATCAGCTTCCTCAAAAATACAATGCGCAACTGGAATACAATACTTACAAGCTCTGGAATAAGACTAGCAGAGGTTAATATCAGGGAGAGGGATCTTCCAGGGCGACTCACTGTCCCCACTACTCTTCGTAGTAGCCATGATTCCCATGACAAAAGTACTACAGAGATGGATGCCGGGTACCACTCAAGAAAAGAGGCAAACAGAATCAACCATCTGATGTTCATGGACGACATCAAGCTGTATGGTAAGAGCATCAAGGAAATAGATACCCTAATCCAGACTGAAGGATTGTATCTGGGGACATCAGGATGGAGTTTGGAATAGAAAAATGCGCCTTAGTCAACATACAAAAAGGCAAAGTAACGAGAACTGAAGGGATAAAGCTACCAGATGGGAGCAACAAAAATTAAAACACATAGATGAGACAGGATACAAATACCTGGGAATAATGGAAGGAGGGGATATAAAACACCAAGAGATGAAGGACACGATCAGGAAAGAGTATATGCAGAGACTCAAGGCGATACTCAAGTCAAAACTCAACGCTGGAAATATGATAAAAGCCATAAACACATGGGCAGTGCCAGTAATCAGATACAGCGCAGGAATAGTGGAATGGACGAAGGCAGAACTCCGCACCATAGATCAGAAAACCAGGAAACATATGACAATACACAAAGCACTACACCCAAGAGCAAATACGGACAGACTATACATAACACGAATGGAAGGAGGGAGAGGGACTACTAAGTATAGAGGACTGTGTCAACATCGAAAACAGAGCACTGGGGCAATATCTGAAAACCAGTGAAGACGAGTGGCTCAAGAGTGCATGGGAAGAAGGACTAATAAAAGTAGACGAAGACCCACAAATATACAGAGACAGGAGAATAACAGCCAGAACAGAGGACTGGCACAACAAACCAATGCACGGACAATACATGAGACAGACTAAAGAACTAGCCAGCGATGACACATGGCAATGGCTACAGAGGGGAGAGCTCAAGAAGGAAACTGAAGGAATGATAACAGCGGCACAAGATCAGGCCCTAAGAACCAGATATATCCAAAGAACGATAGACGGAAATAACATCTCTCCCATATGTAGGAAGTGCAATACGAAAAATGAAACCATAAACCACATAGCAAGCGAATGCCCGGCACTTGCACAGAACCAGTACAAAAAGAGGCATGATTCAGTAGCAAAAGCCCTCCACTGGAGCCTGTGCAAGAAACATCAGCTACCTTGCAGTAATAAGTGGTACGAGCACCAACCTGAGGGAGTGATAGAAAACGATCAGGCAAAGATCCTCTGGGACTATGGTATCAGAACGGATAGGGTGATACGTGCAAACAGACCAGACGTGACGTTGATTGACAAAGTCAAGAAGAAAGTATCACTCATTGATGTCGCAATACCATGGGACACCAGAGTTGAAGAGAAAGAGAGGGAAAAAATGGATAAGTATCAAGATCTGAAAATACAAATAAGAAGGATATGGGATATGCCGGTGGAAATCGTACCCATAATCATAGGAGCACTAGGCACGATCCCAAGATCCCTGAAAGGAATCTAGAAAAACTAGAGGCTGAAGTAGCTCCAGGACTCATGCAGAAGAGTGTGATCCTGGAAACGGCACACATAGTAAGAAAAGTGATGGACTCCTAAGGAGGCAGGATGCAACCCGGAACCCCACACTATAAATACCACCCAGTCGAATTGGAGGACTGTGATAGAGCAAAAAAAAAAAAAAAAAAAAAAAAAATAATAATAATAATATTTAATAATTAATTCTTTTGTAGATTTGTGTGTAATTATTGATAGATACCAGCAACAACGTTTTATATATATAATATATATATATATATATATATATATATATATATATATATATATATATATATATATATATATATATATATAGTGTATATATATATATATATATGTATACTATATATGATATATATATATATATATATATATATATATATATACATGTATATATATATATAATATATATATATATATATATATATATATATATATATATATATATATATATATATATATCATATATATATATCACACATTTACATATATCCTCCTACCACAGGATACCCAATTCGTCATTAACCAGCTGGGACTGGAGGACCAACTGCACGTTGAGTGGATCCACAGAACAGCCAACGACCGCACTTCTGACGTAGCTAATCTGTACTATTCGCAGCTAACGCGCCGACAGGTAAGTTACCTGTGTAAGTTCTTTGTGATTCTTAATTAAGTCCCCCCAGGTACTAGCTCTTAAAAGCTTCATTGCCATAGCTTAATTTTTAACCGGGGCGCCGGCTGTAAATATCTTTCTTTATTGAGTGAGTTAGGTATTATATTAAAAGCCCACAGCAATGTGAGTTAGTTTTTAATATAGTTATTTAAATGATATAGGTATTATAGCTATGTCCACAGCCAGGTGAGTTAGTCTTAAATATAATTATTAATGATAGTTGAATCTCAGTATAGAAGTAAGTTT
>NC_087221.1:44274296-44276796 GCF_015104395.2 Macrobrachium nipponense
ATGCCTACCCTTTTTGGATGTCCTCATACGGAGAAATAGTAGTGGGTTTAAGTATAGTGTTTTACAGAAAACCTACTAATATTTCTTCCTATGTACATTTCTATTTTGGACCAAAACAATAAGGTTAAAAGATCAGTGTTTGCTTCTATGTTTTTAAGAGCACTACGGGTATGTAGCCCAGAATATATAGATGAGGAAATAGATAAGATTCAGAATACAGGCAAGAAACTGAAATATCCAGATAATGTACTAAACAATGCATTAAAAGCGGCAAAAAAGACCATGTATCAAAATCAAAAAGAACCTTACAACAACAAAAATTTGCTTGTACTACCTTATAATAGTAATATGAAAGATATCCCACTCTCCTGAAGAATTTTGGGGTGTTAATGTAGTTTTGAAAAACAATAAAACAATGAAACAGGTACTTATTAAGAAACTCCCCGACAATGCTAAAGGATGTGTATATAAAATCCGTGTAAGTCTTGTGACAACTTTTACATTGGTCAAACGGGGAAAGCACTGGAAAAAAGAATAGAACAACATAAACAATGTGTGAGATATGCACGGGGAAATAGTATATTTGTACATGTTAGTGAGAACAATCATGCTATTAACTGGGGAAGGGGCAAAAAAGCTGGTGTGTTCTAATAATGCATTGGAAAGGAATATCATTGAATCTAGTTTTATAAAAGAAAGTTACAACAATAATATGAACATCAGTCAAGGAATGTATATACTTGATCCTTTAATATCAAAAGAAATTTGTAAACTGTTAAATTTTAAGGTTGGCTGTAGAGATATATGAAAAATAGGATTATTATATTTGTAAACACAGTAAAGGGGGGCAGTAGTGGGAATGAGATGTTCAACCCCGCCTCCCTGACACCTGTCAGGTGTGGACTTGTTACCCTAAGCGGTAGTATCCCTAGAGAATTTATTGTAAATTTTAGCCTAATGATTTTTGAAAGCCACTCCTACCTTGACACCTGCGTGTGGGTGGATCTGCAGTCTCAAAACTGGTGTGTGTATGTTCGTCAGTACTGTCTTTGTAGTATATATACTCGTGAATTCTAATACTGTATCAGTCCTTTGTCAATGGCTTGAAAATAAAGCCGAAACCGGTCAGGACCTACACCCTGTCTCTTATTTTTCACCTGTGGATATGTGTGATAAATGAATCACGTGCTAAAGTGATTATAATCATATATATATATATATATAATATATATATATATATATAATATATATATATATATATATAAAAGATATTAAAGGACAGTTTCTAGCTTAATGCGTGTATATGACTCACGGTGAAAATTCATATCTATACATATATATATTATATATATATATATATATATATATATATATATATATAGATGTATATATATATACGTATATATATTATATATATACATATATATATATATATATATATATATATATCTATATATATATATCGGAATGATGCAAAACAACATGTTTCACCTGCATTCCTACAAGGAAAATAAAACCCCGTGTATCCTTAACCTTAAGCCACGGTTTCATTGACCTTGTCGGGCATGAGGGACCTCTCACCAGCAGGACAAGTCCCTCGAACACACCCGAAGCACTGGTGCCCCTACCCCTCCCAGAATCCTGCATTATGCAAAACAGCTGTTGTAGATATGAATAAAAAAACATACGTTTATATAAGGAATGAATACTACATTATTGCAAGTATAGTTTCAGGATATTGCAAGGTATAATTAGGATAGAAAACGTATGTTCAGTTTTAAATATACAAGTTCTAGCTAAAGGAATGTTTGTATAGGATGAGAGAGTTTGGTTACGTTAAAGAAACTATGTAATGTATTTCTGCGTATGGAAATGTATAATGAGGATAGGAAATGCCCTCTGTTATAGTGTAGAGGATGCATGCTTGTAGAGAGAAACAATCGGCTAGGCTTATGGAATGGACGGTTAGCCAATAAATGAAGTATGTGTTTTTATACTTGTGTAGTTATCTGCCATTTTATCTCATTATTTATGTGTTTGTGTGTGTAAGAGAGAGAGAGAGAGAGAGAGAGAAATAATATACCAAAAAAACAAGCGAAGCAATCACTCTAACATGAATCATTACAGTTTGACAGCTACGCTCTGCAACGTGACCCGTCCAAATTCCATTGCAAGAACTCTCTCTCTCTCTCTCTCTCTCTCTCTCTCTCTCTCTCTCTCTCTCGATCAAGCTGCAAGATGCAAGGTGCACTATGCGAAGGAAAACCGGTTTTTGGTGGAAAGAATGGAGGAAGATAGGTGCAACGTGTTCTGAATACAAATGAAGGACTAGAGTTTTCAGTAAGTGATCGATTTACTTTGATTTTTATCTATTTATTTATTATTTATTTATTTATTTCTTATTTATTATTTTTTAAAAGTATCTTAAGTTTTTGGTTTTTTTAAGGCTTTTAATTCAGGCTTTTTTTTTTTATTTCTGCCCGTCAGAGGTTATATACGT
>NC_087221.1:44281796-44311796 GCF_015104395.2 Macrobrachium nipponense
TTGTAAATATCGAACATA
The DNA here is from genome assembly GCF_015104395.2 of Macrobrachium nipponense. Lineage (NCBI taxonomy): Eukaryota > Metazoa > Arthropoda > Malacostraca > Decapoda > Palaemonidae > Macrobrachium > Macrobrachium nipponense. The sequence goes on from NC_087221.1 coordinate 44,281,815, forward strand.
TAAGAAGAAAAAGGAATACTGAGATGGTAAAGATCTTTTCAAAAGAATTGTCTCCTTTACTTTGATATTAAAAAGCTAAGCATTTTTGCTCAAAGTATCTAAGAGAAAAACTATGGTTTAAGATATCACAACCTACAATTTTAAAACTGTTTTTATCCTTCGAAACAGTTAACAGTATGAATTTATACTCACAGGATCTAAAAGGACAAACTATGATATAAAATATTAACTATTTCCCTATATTGTTGGCATCAGCAAGGTTCTATTTCCACGGCTTTGAATGGGTGTGGTTCAGAACGAACCACTATACCAGCTGAGCTCATAGAAAGGATTAAGTTTAGGCGGGATAAATATTGACTCCAAAGACTCAATCAAGCAGAAGATCGTTGGTGATTAATATCTGCTGGAAACTCGACCGCTTATTCGAAGACCAGAAGTTAAGTGCACCGGTTTTTGTTGGGCAGAAGATCATTTTCTGGGTGGATTGCCTACGGTGTTATTTAGAGTCTGAGTGAGATTTATTTGTTCTTTCTGAGGGTTTCTGGTCTTGAGAGGTGGAATTCTTGACGGGCAATTTGGCCTAGTTTGCCAAAGTGAGTCAGAAAGAGTTCGATTTTATATATATATATATATATATATATATATATATATATATATATATATACGTATATATATACATATATGTATATATATATATATATATATATATATATATATATATATATATACATATTACACACACACACACACACACACACACATATATATATATATATATATATATATATATATATATATATATATATATATATATATATATATATATTGTGTGGTATGGATGAAGATTTCGGTTTATTACTTTGATGAAAGAAGGATAGAGAAGCCCTCCTTGGAAAACCGTTTGAATATATATATATATATACTATATATATATATATATATATATATATATATATATATATAAAACTTGTATTCACCTCTCTTTCTCTCTCTCTCTCTCTCTCTCTCTCTGCATCACAACCGATTTCTTCTATTCAACGGGAATCCACGATGTACGTTCCACTAAAGGCTCACGTCTGACCTTATAAACAAAATTCTGCTTTATTTGGACAATCTTTTTTCATCCCTTCATGGATCGCCATGTCTGAATACTTTTCATTCTTGTTCTTACTTTTTTTGTCTATCGCTTGAGAAAGTCACCTGAATTTTCATACCTGGAGATTGACAGGGGCATGATCCAATGGAGATTTAAGAGGCTGTAATCTGCTTCACTCCTCTCGAGAGAAGATTCTTCAGGTTCCAATGATTATATATTTTTTTTCTTGATAGCAACATTGTCATTTCCAGTCTTCTGAGAGCTAATTCTGTAGAGTTTCTCTGTCTGTCTTTCTCGTTTATTTCCCTCTATTTTTTCATTCTTTTTTCTCTGTGGCATAGCTGCCGTGTTTAGCCTTCTAAAGGCTTAGTAGTTCCTTTGTGTTTTCTTTTTGTTTAATATTCAATTTTTTCTCATTTCTTTCTCGATATGCCGCTGTTTCCCAGCGCTGTTTTTGGTGCTGTGATTGCTATCCTCATGCCCACGGCTATGCCATCGCCCATACCATACACATGAACACGTCTCTACCGATGGCCATTCCATACCCATGTCCCCATAAATATGGGAGCTGATATGTCAATAGCTTCTGGCGTCCATCTGCAGGTATCTGCCCACTTTCCATAACCTCCTTTTGGACGGTCTCGTAAATACCAAACGCATAAATAGCTTGTACACATCGCCAATTACTGTGGAACACGTCGTTCCTGGGGTAATAACTCCTGGGATTTACAGGCAATAACTGATTCTAAGGTCCCCTTCGTTGCGGATATCTCCTGAGCATCCGTTTCCCATATAAGAGAGATTTTACAACCTTCGAATACCGTTTTCATGATCAATTCAAGATCCGCTGTTCCAGGAATGTTTACTGGCTTGTTTGGAGCTATGGAAATAAAGGCAGTTATGCCTTTTGTATGCTGGGTAATTGCGTTCGTGAACTCGACGATAGATGTATGGTGAATGCTTACTAATACCAGCTTAAATATCAGATTTTTTTCACACGTGCTTAAGACGAGAAGGAAACGAGTATGGGAGAATAATGATATAATTTTACAATATGTTTGGGGTCAAATAGTTAAATTTAAGTTTAAATTCTAGAATAGGTATTTGGCATTTATTCCGCTAATCAGACTAAGTGGTGCTTTCTTGCTGAATACCATAATAAATACAAAGAATAATATTTTATTAGTGAGAAACAAACTGATATCGAACATAAAAAAAAAAAGTTTCATATATTCATTCTTCCAGTGTCATTCACCCATGGATTTCATCCCAACATTTGAAATTCAATGACTCGACATACCAAACTTATCTTGCAAAATCTATGAATATTAACGATCACCAAAGCAGCTGAATCACAAATCTTATGAAATTAATCAAACTAGAATTATTCTAGCTTCGATAATTAGCCACAAGAAACCCAGAGTAACCAAATCAAACTCAGCAGAAACGACATCTTTTTATAAGTCATCCATCTCGCGAGATAAATAGGTTTATTATAGGCGACGTTCAGACTGGTTCTCCGTTGAACGAAAGTAGTTCTTGACCAACTGCGTTCATTCGTGAACGCACGCGCGGCTGCGTTCGGACAATAGGTGAGTTTACAGGTGTGCGTGCGCGTGATTGTGTGGGCCTTATGACGGATAAACGCACCGTTATTTAAACTAAGGAAGGCAAACAGTAACAAAAGGATTACGCCTTTCTTATGCACGTACATCTACATACTTTCTCTCTCTCTCTCTCTCTCTCTCTCTCTCTCTCTCTCTCTCTCTCTCTTGACGTCGCTTTCTTTCTCTCTGTCTCTCTCTCTCTCTCTCTCTCTCTCTCTCTCTCTCTCTCTCTCTCTCTCTCTAACAATCTTCCCCACACTCCCAAAAATAACAGAAAGTAGGACCCAAAACAGACGAGTCACCGGGCCATTTCGAACTCCTCCCCCAAAAAAGAGAGAAAGGAAATCGTCGGCATCATAAACACACATAGAAACATTCGCGCATGCGTAATGAAAGCCATTGGACGTCTAAGTAAAAAAACATTACTTATTCTTGTCTGTGTGGGAACGCGGACTTTAAATATCAATAAGAACCAGAATGCAAACGTAGGTTATCACGTTTCGCTTATGGAGATTAAAAGCGAAGAAAATTAGATGAATAAAAATGACATTCGTTGCATTTATTGCAAAGGGCGTCACCGCTAGTAAATGTTTTTTTCTTCCTGTGCAAGCACACACCACAGACACACACACACGAACTCACATGCTGCAACAGCAATGACGAAAGGAAAACAAGAAGGCCAACAACAACAGCAACAACTTTCTTTCCATTATCTGGTATTACTTTCCTTCCCATTCCAGGACACCTGTGATTTCATCTGCGTCATCTGCTTTACTTTCGTCGAGACATCCAAACACCTTCACCTTTCCAGATGTCCGAATTCCTCCTGGAAATCTCCAACCAAACAGCTCCGCTCCACCTTCCCACCTACTCCATCTCTCTTGCGCCCGTGTACGCCATTGCCTGTCTACACATTCCGCCTTCTATCTCCATTTTCGATCGCCTGTAACCCGTTTGTCCACCTCCACTTCCATAGCAATTTCCAAAACACCTCGAGTATCACTATTCCATTTCACTCGGGCAGCCGAACGCTCGACCTCTATTTTCTCGCGTCTTTCACACGCAGGTATTACGCTCGTCGTTTGTCTTATCGTTTACCACCATCGACAGTATCCACGAGGAACTACCTACGAAACCCCAGCCATGCGTGTGATGAGGTTCAGACTGGATAATGGGGTTCTTTTGGAGGTTTTAGGAGCTTTGATATCTCCCATTTGCCTCTAAATGAGGTTAGGTCTAGGTCCTCCATCCTATTTGCATTTGGGGTCACAATGGGTCTAGTGATGTGGAGGTCACCTGACGTCATGGTGACCTAAGCTGTCGTCCCTTAATGAGGTTGAGACTAGACTAAAACTACCCACCTGGATGAGGCTGAAGCTAGACCCAAAGTCACGGAAAAGGTCCTGAAAAGGCACGAAGCTCCCAGAGTCGGTCCCCTTACGATCTCCGAGGAAAAGGGGGAACCTTGTGTTTCTAAGTCTAAGGAATCTTCTATCACCAGTAACCTCACAGATACCCCAGAAACTGAGTACGTATATCCTTGAGCAGAGGTTACATACCTTGCAGATCTAATTTTAATTCAACCCCCGAAATGAAGAAACTTGTAGCTTGAATTTTGACAAATGCTTCAACCCCATTAACCCTCCTGCAGCCCAAACCTCATCGCAACCCCAAAAGCAGACGTTATCCAGAAGCTTAGTAAAAGAACAACCCCATCTGCGAACCTCAACTGAACCTCAGGCACAGGAAAACCTTAAATATTCACAAACCCTTCCAAATGAACCGCACCTTCACAGCACGAAAGATAAATTCGCAAAAACCTCCGATACGAATCAGCGCTTTAGGGTATTGGCACCCAAGTGGAAATTGATATTCCAGCAGCTGTTCCAGGCTCTTTTCCAGCGGCTAATGTTTATAAAAATACAGGGATTTAAAAAGAAGCCTGTTGGTCATACATGATCTCTCTCTCTCTCTCTCTCTCTCTCTCGCTACGCGAAAAGCCACCCAACCGAAAATCGCCACTTTAAATCAGTTCATCACGAAGTCAGAACCTTATCATTTCAAGTGAGAACCACTGCTTGATCATTATAGGCGTTTCTCGTTTCTCTCTCTCTCATCTCTCTCTCTCTCTCTCTCTCTCTATGTATGTATATATATATATATATATATATATATATATATATATCATATATATCTATATATAGATATAATAATATATATAGATACATATATAATATATATATATAAATATATATATATATATCTATATATAATCTATCTATATATATATATCTATATATATATATATATATATATATATATATATATATATATATCAGTATATAGATATATATATATAATATATATATATAGTATATATATATATATATGATATATCTCTTATATATATGTATATATATATATATACTATATATATGATATGTATATATATAATATGTATATATATATTATATATATATATATTATTATATATACACACAATAATATTTGGGTACATACTACGCATGTGAGTGTGACCTCCATAAAAGAGAGCCATAAAATAGCCACAAATATACTCCTCAAATACAATGCACGCAGTCACGCATACATGCATGAATATGCACACATGCATCATCATCATCACTCGTGCGGGAATATTTGCATTCGTAATTTGCGCGTAAAATTAGTTTTGCAAAAAAAAAAAAAAAAAAAAAAAAAAAAAAAAAAACAAAAAAAAAAAAAAAAAAAAAAAAGGACTGAAGTTTTAAATTCCATTTAGAACTTATTTGTCTTAATGTTTGTGTGTTAAGAGAGAGAGAGAGAGAGAGAGAGAGAGAGAGAGAGAGAGAGAGAGAGAGAGAGAGAGAGAGAGAGAGAGAGAATTGTCCAGTTATATCAGCTTTGTCACATAGGCGGTCTGTTTCTGAACACTATCTATTCATAGTAACAGGCAGGTGTTACGTAACTGACCTGCTACAAACTGGGTTACGATCATCGGCACAAAAAAGAAAAAAAAAAAAACACTGCTTTTTATTCATGTCAGCAGGTACGCAAGACAAAACCACCAAAGACTCTTTTTTCTTAATATTCTAAACCGGTGTATTATTGCCAGCAGGCAAAACCTAACTTGTTTTTTTTTCTGCCTCGCTGGTATAATACAGGCAAAGTAGCTAACAATCTAGAACCTATTTTTTGCTAACACTGTGCTACTTTTTATTATTATTATTATTACAGGTAACTTTGCACCTGCCATGCAAGGTAATTTCATTATCAACGACGTTTCCAGGTACTTCGTTGTATGTTACAATACTGGAAAATGGAGGTATATCTGATTTTCGATAAGGTCTAAAATTCGCAAACACCATGTTTTTAAAATTATATAAATATTCAAAAGAAATGGATTTCACGACACAGTTTGACTCTAGATGTGAGAAAATGAGCTTTAGAGTGTAAATATTTTACAACCTTCATTCTATAATAAGCAAGAAATTACTTAAAATTTCCCATATATATTGTTATCTTACAAAATAGAATTAAAAATCTCAAATTTCTTATTGATTATGTTATTTTATGTCATAAAGAATTTCAAATTACGACACGTCAAATGTATCCACTTATACAAGTCTGCATAACGTAATGAATAATGACACATGGCATTAAATGCATAAAGTTACATTGTTTTGCATAATACTGAACAATGAATAAGAAAGTGAACTTCGGAAGATCAACTTTTTATAATTGAATGTGTGTGATGTACTTCAAGAAACGTAATGAAACCAGAACATGACATTTTAGATGCAAACTTGAGCAGTCTATCCTGTTTCCTCATAAAAAAAAATTGTTTACTTTCACCTTTTCGTAACATATTTCTGTAATAAAGATGATTTTTTACTGGCTTCGTTTGCACGTACTTTAGAGTTCCTTCAGTTTTATCATTATCCAAGTTAAAAGAGCATTTAATTCAAATAACCTGATAAATTTCTATAGTACTTTTCATTATGATTGTCTAGGATAAGTTAAAAGATCATTTAATTTAGATAACCTAATATACTTCTAGCGGGGTTTTTATTATAAACATCAGTCATCTTTTTCAAGTATTATTTATTTGTAAATGTAAAAAAAAGCATTAAAATTTGTAGAAATCAACCTTCAGAGAGAGAGAGAGAGAGAGAGAGAGAGAGAGAGAGAGAGAGAGAAGAGAGAGAGAGTGACGCAAAAATAGAAATTATAATCGATACGCCTGACAGCCATTCTTCAGCTTCATTTCAAAGGGTTCAGCATCATCGACTCATTCTGGGCTCCTCATTCAGCATTCAGCCCTGTCACGGATTTTACGAGTCTGCGCAGTGCAAAAGTACAGCCTGTATAACGCCTCGGAAGCAAGATGTGTTTATTGCTTGTAAAATGGGTCGTGAGAAGAGTATGTGGAATTATTGGCACTGCTTGATGTTGTTGAAGACTGAAATTAGATCTCAAATCAGGGGATATTTCTTTGAAATAGCACCAAATACAAATTCATAAGTTTAATATATTTACGGTTTTGTAAGCTATATATTGCATTGAGGAATTTTTGTCTTGTGAATAATGTGTAATTCGCGAAAGTATATTGCAAATATCTTTACGATATTATAGAAGAAATGTAGATAATAGTAAAGTTCTAATATTAAGGGGAAATTAGTGGAAAAAATCTGCTGAGTATCGCTAATGAGTAAAATAAATGCATTGCTTAATAGCGCCCACCCAGGTATTGTAAAGCATGAAAGCATGCAATAATAACTGCTTTCGGCCTGTCTTTTTAACTCACGGCTTTCTGTTCTCACCCACCAATCTAGAGACTCCGACCTGCCACAGTTATGCCCCATAAAAATTGCCGTATACTTTCCGTAATTGACAAATTTGCACAGAGAGATCCTATTTCGAGGTGTGAGTGCTTGCCTACTGACCATCCCTAGGTATCTCGATTTACATAGCTATTCAAGCCAATCCACAACAATTTCTCGTACGTAGGTCCATTCCAGCGACCACAGTAACCCCCTGCCCCATCTTCCAGCACGGCCACAACAGTCCCGAGACCTCCCCAGTACCCCCGGGTCTCAACGACCTCCTTAACACCCAGCTAAAACCAGGTTGTTCTGAACGATGCTTAGCTGACCTCTCTTCTATTGCTGCAACAACATTAAGCATGGGGCAGGGTCTCTGCACACCCAATTCCAGGGGGCTTCCAGGTCCTAACAGGCGCGAAGACACGACGACGGCCCTTCGCTGCGGGTGCTGAGTCATGGAGAGACTGTTTCACGTGGCGAGGACCTCCCTTGTGCCATTCCAGTACACCCCGATCCCGGGGGGCTCCTTCCAGCACCAACCACCGGCCACACCGTAGCTACCACCTGGTCTCTGGAACCGCGAGAGTCCATTTCTCCTGTCGTCTGGAAGGTAGTAGCAGGCGCAAGAAGTAAGGGAATGCAGCTGAAAGGGAGCATTCGATCCGTTTTATTTTACTTTTTTTTTTCAATTTTAAGTTTATTTCGAGTTATGGAAAGGAAATGCGGATTCTTCTCATACGTTGACATGTGTTTGCCTCTTGGCGAGTAAGCGGGTAGTCTGCTTTGGTTTCCAGGACCTTTAGCTGGCAATGGGTTTGGAATTTCCGAAGAAAGTGAGCATTTTGTCTGAAATGCTCTCACATATACCCGAGATCGTAAACACTTGATGTTGGCTTCGACGAAGGGGGAACAAAAAGAAACTAAAATGTTCGGGAATAGCTAGGAATTACAATGATGTGAATAAATAGCGACCACAGTTATGTTTACATACATAATTGGGTATTTTTACTTATAAATTTCCTTACATAATTATGGATTTTTACTTATGAATTTCTATACAAAAATGTGGATTTTAACTTATGAATTTCTATACATAATTGTGGATTTTTCATGATTAATTTGTATACATAATTATGGATTTTAACTTATGAATTTCTATATATAATTGTGGATTTTTCACGATTAATTTCTATACATAATTGTGGATTTTTACTTATAAATTCTTACATATAATAGTGGATTTTTCATGATTAATTTCTACACATAATTGTGGATTTTTACTTATGAATTTTTATATATAATTGTGGATTTTTCATGATTAATTTCTATACATAATTGTGGATTTTTACTTATAAATTTCTATATACGATTGTGGATTTTTCATGATTAATTTCTATACATAATTGTGGATTTTTACTTATGAATTTCTATACATAATTGTGGATTTTTCATGATTAATTTCTATACATAATTGTGGATTTTAACTTATGAATTTCTATATATAATTGTGGATTTTTCATGATTAATTTCTAGACATAATTGTGGATTTTTACTTATAAATTTCTATATATAATTGTGGATTTTCCATGATTAATTTCTATACATAATTATGGATTTTAACTTATGAATTTCTATATATAATTGTGGATTTATCATGATTAATTTCTATACATAATTGTGGATTTTTCCTATAAATTTCTATATATAATTGTGGATTTTTCCTGATTAATTTCTATACAAAATTGTGGATTTTTACTGATCAATAATATTAAGACAACGAATAATACTCTTTTTCAGTAAAGAGCGCCTCAATCCTAAAGAAGATAACTATATCCAAAATTGTTCCAGACCCGTAGGAACTCCTGGATAATTGATAGCATGTCATTCAATGACTGCGCACGAGGATTGCAGTTTTTTTAATCAGCCGAATAAAGACGTTGAGAATGCAAGATGTCGAAATGAGTTCGTACGAGTCTACAGACAAACGTAAGATGGTATGGTTTCGACCATATATCATTCCAGCTCGTATTTTTTTCTTTCCTAGAAGGTTCCAGATCTCTCTCTCTCTCTCTCTCTCTCTTATAGCCTATTCCACATTTTTGCAAGAGAGCACTACAAAGAAAGAAAAAAAGATACAAATTAAATATTAAAACAGAATATATTACATTTTAAAAACAGATAGCAACTAAACCGAACGCAGACAGAATAAATTATCCTGTAAAGAAAACACTCAAAAATTTATTCCTAAAGAAACAGACTGTCTTCCCTCTCACTCAAGCAACCAGACGGGACAAGATCTGACGGGTGCGTTCTTTTGTGGTCAGTCTGGAAGAGTTAAACCTCGGATACCTCTCCACCGCCCCTCATTGTCTCGAGTGCTGTCATAAAGGGCAGAAGCACGCTGCCGCCTCTCTGTAGAAGACCCTCTTGACAAATAGGGTTATTATCATCACGCAAGAATGTGTCGACGATTGTGAGCTATAGGCCTACGTGAAACGCTAGTCAGGGACGAAAGAAAGTCGCCGTTTTCTGGACAGTAGAAGGCCTCTCTCTCTCTCTCGCTTACTTACTAAGCGTTACAAGCCAAAAACAGCCTTATGAATATTAATGAACGCGTGTGGCTCTAATATCCTTGACAGGAACCAGCTGACTGCTGGGAGAGAGAGAGAGAGAGAGAGAGAGAGAGAGTAACTGAAGGACGAAACAAACTCTTGGAATGTGAATTTCTGAGAAAAATTAGATGTTTTATTATTATTATTAATATTATTATTATTATTATTATATGGAACAATCCCACCACAGGGGCCATTGACTTGAAATTCAAGCTTCTAAGGAATATTATGGTGTTCATTAGGAAGAGGTAAAAGGAAATAAAGGGAAATACAAAAAGAAATTTCACTTATCAAAAAAATCTAGAAATTGATAAATAGACATTTTCTATTAAAAAAAAAGAAACCTTCATTGTATCTCTTTTGCGTGTGTTTTTTTTTCTCTCTCTCTCGTCTGGGCTATGAACTTGGTCTTAATTAATTTAGCCTTCCTTAATCAAACTTCTTAAAAAAATCAGAACTTGAAAAATGGTTTCATACATAGCTTTTTGAATATGTCCTGAGCAACACCTAGTCTCTGTTGGGTGGTGAAGTCCAGAAGTCCACACCAGACGTCTTATTGACTTCAACACTACCATCGCTTACTAAGCGATTTTGTGTAAGATCCTAAGCTGGCATAAGGCCAGACTATCTGCAATATCAAGCCTGTTAATAGTGAGTCATCAGAAATAGTAAAACATTAGAAATGAAATGCGTGTGTCACATGCATATTTCCCAAGACAGTTAATTCTCCAACCGCATGCAATATGATAATGTAATGATGTTGTAAATGCAAATAAGAATGAAGGGAATATTTGGGAAAAGAGAAAGATGTCAAAAGGAAGTTGAAGGAGAACGGAAAGAAATGAAAGGAAAAAGATTGTGCGAACAGCTTAGATAAATAAGCAAGAAAGATCAGTAAGAGAGAATGAAAGAAAACCCACAATAAACGTAAGATCAAAATCAAAATAAGAGAAAGACAAAAGTTCTCGAGAGAGAACAAGGCCCTAAACGCTGCTAAAATATAACACACCAGTTAAACGAATTGCTTAAAAACAAAACTCAGTTTTTAAATTGATACACACTGAGTTGCACGAGACGAGTAACATATACTTAACGGCTATTTAGATATATCTGCAGCGGCTTGACTCGATTTAGAGGCTGGTGTTAAAAGGAGAAAGAAGAAAAAAAAAGGTGTTTGGAGTTGAAACCATTTGCATATCAATGCATGTACCGCTGGGTTGTACCTGTCACTCTGCCGGAGTTGGCGAGAATATAAGGATTTAGTCATTGGTTTTGTATCTTATATATATATATATATATATATATATATATATATATATATATATATATATATATATATATACGTATATATATATATATATATATATATATACATACATACATATATATATATATATATATCTATATATATATATATATATATATATATATATATATATATATTGATGTAGTACTGGTAATCTTAGGCCCGAAGATATAGTAATTCCGTTGTATTCCACATTGGAAAATGAAAAAGGTATATCTGAGAAAATGCCCAACAGTTTCGTCCTCCAATGGACCTCTTCTTGGAGCGTTTATTAATAAACAGTCCAAGAAGAGGTCCATTGGATGACGAAACTGTTGGGCATTTTCTGAGACATACCTTTTTCATTTTCCTATGTGGAATACAACGGAATATATTGATGTGTAAAATAATCTGTATATATCTGGTGTGCAAAAGTTTAAGTTACATACTTAAGACGAAAGAAAACTTGCATAGTGTTTGTGTGGGATGCTGCCACATACATCCATGCAAGAAATGGAATGAAGGGGTGACAAATTAAACCCGTAGATTCTTTAAAATCTTGTAATGAAGATAAACAGACATCAAGACGACAGCAGCGGGAAGCAGGTCCGCGCTTGTCACTACAATGACCACTGGACAGTGACTGACCATGCATATGGCGGGAAATAAAGGCAGTGTTGTCACATCTAATTACAATGTTGCCACGATGCATAATGAAATAGTGGTCTCACAATATGTGCAATGGGAAATATACATGGGAACATAAATATCATTCTTCTATAGAATAATACAAGCAAATGTACATTAATGTTCACAAACTGTATGTAGTGTAATTAATAAACAGCATAACATTAAATATCTATACACCTCCCTCCCCCTTTACGCTCGTATCAGTGTCTCGAGCGGAACATAAATTCCTCTGAGCTAGTCGAGGTGAATGGCGAGGGACATTGGAGGGTTCGAATGATGGCTCTCTTTCCTGGCCAGAGCAAGGGGACACAGGGGCTTGGGGAGAGGTGTCATCACTCATGTTAGCCAATGGGCGTAAATGTCTTCGGTTTCGAAACCATACACGACCACTTGGAAGGCGTATTTCATACTTTCTTGACATTCCGCGGCCCATCACGATGCCAACCTTGTCCCATCGAAGCGTCGTTGCGTCCTGTATCCTAACTCGTTGGCCGATGGTGAGCTTGGGTAGAGGGCGGGCATGGGAATTGTAAAGGCTCATGGCTTGGTCGGTTTGGGCAGCAGTGCGACGGTCGTAATCTTCAGTCTTAGTTTGCCACTCCTCTGTGAATGATCTGGGGTGAGCTGGAACACAAGTGCGGAGAGGATGGCCATAGAGGATCTGCGCAGGGGAGCGTCCAGCAGGGTTCGGTGTATTCCGAAGCTCCAGCAGTCCTCTATCAAAGGCTTCAACAATACTATGTTCCCGGATGGGGCAGTCTTGATGATAAGGTGTTTAACACCTTTCACTGCAGCTTCTGCGTGTCCATTAGCCTGCGGGTAATGGGTGGAAAGTGATGATTTGTGATGAACTCCCCGGCGGTCGCGAATGCTTGAAGTCATGACTGGAAAATGGGGGTCCTCCATCAGTTCGTAAGCGGAGTGGAACACCAACCTCGCGGAAGAAAACACAGAACATTCTTGTAACTCTGGCTGCAGTTGTGTCACGTCCACAGGGAACAACCACAGGCCAGCCTGAAAGTCTATCTGCAATAACAAGGAAGGATTTCCCTGCTAAGTGGAAGAAGTCAGCCGACACACTTTCGAAGGGCCGGGATGGATGGTCGTCACACATGTAAGGTTCTTGTTGCTGACTAGGGAGAAGCTGTTGGCAGGCCTCACAGCTTTCTACTTTACTCTTGATATCTGCATTGATGCCTGGCCAGAACACTGTCTGCCTTGCACGACGTCGAGTAGCTTCAATCCCTCGGTGGCTGTCGTGGAGACGATCCAAGGTGCGTCTACGAAGGGCTGCAGGGATGACGATCCGGGGTCCATACAATACTAACTCTCCATCCGCGTAAAGGTTGTCCCGCAACTTCCAATACGGGAGGGCGGAAGCATGGAGATCATAGCGGTTGGTAGGAAAACCGTTGGAGACGTAGTGAACGAGACGACAGTAATCTTGATCCTGGGATGCAGCCGTGCGAATTTCTTGTAGAGACTTGTCTTCTTCGATGATGGGTCCTGTTGCCTGGTCGTCAGTGGAAGTGGCGGTGCTGGCAACGATACGCCTGACATGTGCAGTCGAAGTGGTGCACTCCTCTTCATCTTCAGGTGTGGGGCGACTGGTTGGGGAGCGAGATAGGGCATCTGGTATGCAAAGTTGTTTCCCTGCGCGCCATACTGCAGTGAAGAGGTAGGGGGCCACTTTCATCTTGAGGCGCTGAAGGCGTGGATTCTCAATAGCATCTAAAGTGTAGTGATTGAGAATTGGTATCAAGGGGCGATGGTCAGTCATTAAGGTGAAATGTTGAAGTCCAGACAAGTATAGGCGGCACTTAGCTATAGCCCAAGTGACTGCAAGTAGCTCCAGCTCTATGGTGGCGTAGCGAGTCTCTGTATCCGTAAGGAAACGAGAGCCACACTGGACGAGACGCATCTGACCTCGGCCATTATCTTGAAGTAGGGCATAGCCGAGACCGTATAGGCGTGAGGCATCTGTTTGTAGAACCACAGGCGAGGCAGGATTGAAGGGTGCCAGGACAGGTGGTGAAGTCAGAGCTGTCTTGACTTTCTTAAATGCTCGCTCATGGTCGGGCGTCCAGACGAATGAGCGTTTGGGGCTCATAAGTGGACGTAGGGGCTGTGCTGCTGCTGCGATGTCTGGAGTGAAGTCGGCAAGTTGATTGACGAGACCCATAACGACCTGACGTCTGTGACATTGGACGGTGTAGGGAAGTCGCGTATAGCTGATACCTTGTCAGGGTCTGCTGCAATACCATCGGATGATAAGACATAACCGCAAAAGTTAACTTTAGGGGCGGCTACAGTAAATTTCTCCTTGTTGAGGGTGATGCCATACTGACGGCATCTGGTCAGCATTTGGTGCACGTGTTGTAGGTGGGAAGGGAGATCCTCGTCGGAAAGGAGGATGTCATCTACAACCTTCACACAGTTGGGAACACCTTGTAGTGCCATATCTCCACGAAGGCAGTATGCATCACCTGTTGCTGAAAATCCCATCGGGCCGCGACAGTGCTGGAACCTTCCATACGGAGTTATAAATGTAGTCAGGTGGCGGTCCTCTTCTGCCAACTCCATTTGCCAATAGCCATGCAGGGCATCCGCTGTGGTGAAGTACTTCGCAGTAGGAGAGATGTTGCGGACAGCATCATGGGGAGTAGGTGAAGGATGTGTAGGGCGGGCTACCTGAGAATTTAGGTGGGTGTGATCGACAGTGATGCGCACACCTTTGTCCTTGGGTACCAAGACCATGGGATGGCACCATTCAGAGGGTTCGTCGCCTGCTGGTCTGATGATTCCTTGTTGCACCAAGGAGACAAGTTCTTCTTTCACTTGATCTCTGAGAGCAAACGGAATGGGCCTGGGTGTATGCACAGCGAATGGTGTAGCACCAGGTTTCAGGTGGATCCTCATTGGAGGGCCTGCCATTTTCTTTAGTGGCTGGGTTTGTAGATCCTTCTTGGATATGAGGACGTCGCTGAAGTGCCGAAGAAAATAGTCCTTAACAGCTGCGGGTGACGTCATGGCAGAGGCAGGAAACTGAGCGCATCTGTTGACATGCGTTACCTTGAGGATAGGCTTCGGGAATTCCAGCGACACTATGGCGAGAGCTCGGCAATGTTCACGGGAGAGGAGGGGAGTCTGGATATCCTCATGAACATGTATGGTTGCTGAGCAAGACTTGTTGCCAAGACGAAGTGTTGCCTGGAAGCATCCTACAGCCGGTGTCATGGGGGATCCATCTGCTGTCACGACATCTGTCATGGGTGGAGGTTCAAGCCTTGTCCGAGGTATGCGGAGTGCATCCAAATGTATGGTGCCAATCACTGTGATGTCTGCTCCTGTATCGGGGATTAGCTGGAGTTGTGCTGATATATCGCCAAATGACAGAGAGACAGTGACTGGTGTGGGGGACTCGCTACCCAAGTTATCACCCACAAAACGGCAGCTGGGATTTGACTTATTAGGAGGAGGTGAAGCTGTGTACCCAGTCTGACTTTTCTTGGTCGACCTGCACATCTTCTCAAAATGTCCCTGTTTCTGGCAGGTCTTGCACTGAGCTTCCTTAGCAGGGCATTTCTGAGTGCGGGGCCAATGACCCGTGCGTCCGCAGTTATTGCATGATGCACCCGTGGCTGGGCATTGTCCGGAATCGTGCTTGCGAGAGCAATATTGACAAGGGTCACTGTTAGGAGACTGGTGAGAACGTTGGTCAGGAGATCGATGAGAAGTCCTCTTCTGTAGACGCTGGTTCTTCTTGTAAGTAGATACTGCGTTGACCTGGCTAGGGGAAGATGCAATGGCTGATGCAGTCGCACGTGTAGATTCGTAGGAGCGGCAGCATGTCACGAACTCTGCGAGGGTAGATGAGGGTTGGAGGGGGATAAGGCGTTGTATTAACTCTTCGTCTCTCACACCCATCAAAATTACCATCTGCAGTTGCCGTTCGGTGCAGGAGGTGGGGTTGCCAGTGCATAAGTCCACTTCATCAGCGAGATCCTTGAGGCGTGCGTAGTAGTCTGCAAACGATTCTCCGACAGCCTGTTTGCAGGACAGCAATTCCCTGCGTCGTAAGGCTTCATTTCTGAGGCTGCGAAAGTGTTTTTGCAATGTATCCAACACCTCTGTAAGGGAAAGTGATGTGTTGGTGGGGATGCCCAGTGTATGCGTAAGCAGGCGCTGGACGTCCAGGGAGATGCAAGTTCTCAGGTGAATCAGCTGGGAAGTTTGATGTAACCTATCAAGTCCAACTAATGCTGCATAATCCTCAAAACGGAGTCTCCATTGGCGAAACGCTTGGTACGTTGCATCTTGTTGCAGGAGAGGTGGGGGATGGACCGTAGGCTTGCTAGAAACTGTAGGTATATTCTCTGAGAAGCCAGGGGGTGGGGGAACAGTTGTAACAGGAGGTGCAATCATGGGGTTAGTTTGCTGGGGTTGCGATGCCGCAATCTGTCCTGATAGCAAGGAGAAAAGAGACATGAACCGCTGGTTGTCTTCCTGTCTTGATTGCTCCATCTGTAGTCTGAAGTTCTGCTCCTCTTGTCGTCGTCGGCCTTGCTCTTGCATGCTGGAAGTCTGCAGAAAGTGTATAAGATGAAGTATATCATTATTCTGTTCTCCTGTCCTATTGGGAGTCAGGGGAGGAGGGAGAGTGGTGCTGGTATCTTCATCAGCAGTGGGGAGGTGCACAGGTACCTCGTCTCTCATCAGACCCTGCGTTTGATCCTCGGCCTGATCCGCTGTCTGTTCCTCTGTCTCATCCGCTGTTTGATCCATAAAATCAATTAGTTTTTCCTCTTGTTGAGCCATGTCGTGTTCGGTGTCGTAAGAGAGCTTGAGATCAGTAGAATGCCAGAAAAATATCCAAGTCGCTGTATGTAAGCGAAAGAAAGCACTTTGGATATTTAAAAATTACAATGTTTGTCAGTGCGCTTGTGAAATAAGCGGCAGTCGGGTGGGGTGAGTGAGTGTGTGTTGCGAGCTAGCGACCAGAGGGGAGTCGGGAGGGGTGAGAGTGCCTCTTGGGGAGCGCCTCGGGCCTCAGTCACCATTGATGCATGATTAGGGGAGGATGTATGGTGGGGGCTCCCGAGAAAACTGGCGCTAGAGTTCAAATGTCCTGAAGAAAGCTTGGCAAGGACACTAATATAATGCAACACAACACTTTAGCACACTGTCACTCTAACCCTGCACTGCACAAACACTGTATCACTCTTGGAGACACTGTAGTAAACTGCCGTTGATATCTTGAGTCACTGTAAGGAATCCAATGTGCGAGACGAGAAGAAAGCGGCAATGGCGGTCGTCTTCTTGGAGTCCATAACGTGCGGTTACTCACTGCGCCATGTGTGGGATGCTGCCACATACATCCATGCAAGAAATGGAATGAAGGGGTGACAAATTAAACCCGTAGATTCTTTAAAATCTTGTAATGAAGATAAACAGACATCAAGACGACAGCAGCGGGAAGCAGGTCCGCGCTTGTCACTACAATGACCACTGGACAGTGACTGACCATGCATATGGCGGGAAATAAAGGCAGTGTTGTCACATCTAATTACAATGTTGCCACGATGCATAATGAAATAGTGGTCTCACAATATGTGCAATGGGAAATATACATGGGAACATAAATATCATTCTTCTATAGAATAATACAAGCAAATGTACATTAATGTTCACAAACTGTATGTAGTGTAATTAATAAACAGCATAACATTAAATATCTATACAGTGTTCGCTGATTTACCTATTACATTTCAATAGTAAGCAAGAAAAACATTTATTAGATTTAAAAATATATACACACAAACCCACACTATATATATATATATATATATATATATATATATATATATATATATATATACATACATATATATATATACACACACACATATATATCTAATAATTTTACCAGTCATATATATATATATATATATATATATATATATATATATATATATATATATATATATATATGTCATATCACATTTCCGTGATTCATATACATATATCAAGCTACAATGTCCTTTAATATCTAATTCGCTCTACCTCTGAATTAACATATTTTCAAATATGCTTAACCGAGTGTAATAGTGAATGTAGTCCTCCCATATCATAAAGAGTAAAAGCAACCCCATTGCAACATATAATTTGAATATTTTTACATATTCTTTTTAGCGTCAAACACAATGAGGTTTAACGGAGCGTGTACGCTATTCCAGCGAAACAGATTCTTAATCTGGCCCAGGTAAAAATTCCGACTTATTTTGTAAACGCAAGAGATATATATTTTTCAACTATCAATACGAGAAGTTTGACTCACGTGTATACACTCATGCATGAAATGGTATCTTGATGCATACAGTTATGTTTTGGAAATCATATAAAGTTATTTCATGATTTTAAATATTTGAATTGTTATGAAAACAGCTAATTTTATTGTATGATTGTAAACGATAGTTTAAATAAATTTCTCAAATCCTGCGGAAGCTTTATTGAATAAATCCTGTAGGATAAAAAGACGTGTTTAAAAACTAGCTGATAAAATCTTAGCATAGTGAAAAGACATGCTGAAATAATGGAAATGATTACAAGGAAATCTTATATGGTAAATACAATATCGTTTAACTTTGTTGCTAAAGCAATTTTGACAAAAACTGGCAAGTCAGTAAAAAAAATCTTGTGAGATAAAAACAAGTGTTTGAAAATAAATAGGAAAGAACATGGCATCTAATAAGAAAAGAAATTTGCCAAAGTTATAGAAAAAGCTGCAAAATTCATTGATTAAAAATTACAAAATAAAAACAACAGGATTTAAATGAAAGAAAATAAAAAAGTAAATATGCTAAAATTAAGTAAACATTTTGAAATACGAATACCTCTTGTAAAACAGCTCTATTGTTTCCCGACCTCTATTGTATGCAGAGCCTCGGCAGTTGTGACTATGTTAAATTAATCAGGAAGTCTACAACGCTCCATAATTGTTGGGCGAAAAACCTTGGGCGGCAATAACAGCAGCTGACTTCGCTGTCTACTATTTTTGTCAAAATATCACAGATCTGTTCCGTTCGGTTATTGGGACGCCGTCTGTAGATGAGTTTCCAGAGGCTGTCAGAGAAATTAAATTCCTGGTTGAATTCTGTAAAGTTTCAAATAAAATTCCATTCAGCATTTTCCAAAGGTTTTGAGAAATTAACTGACTGTTTGTCAAGTGTTTAATGATAAATGTGTACTGAAATTCTTATGAATTTTTAGCAACACAACTACGCGATGCTCTTCCCTATATACACAGATTTTGTTAATGTTATCTTTATCAAATTTATAAATCCAGTTATTTCATAACTTCAATAACTCTAGCTGAACATTCTCTACCTAAAAGCTAAAGCATATTGATAACAAAGCTAGCTGTAAACAGCCATTTGTAAAATATATTGATCAATTAAGATAAACTATAATTAACCTCGAAATTACCATCTCCCCTCTCAATAAACTATAATCAACCTCAGAATTACCATCTCCCCTTTCACTAAATGCTTAAAAGCAATATTGATTTCTCATTTTTAAAACCTGCATTGGAACCTTACTCAGCGAAATCGCAGCTGGCAAAAAATAATTACAAATACCAGACTGGTCTCGCATATGCAGATTGGCAGAGATAAGACTAAAATTGATGCCTTCATTTCGATCTGGCTACTCGAGGTCCGGGTATTGGATTCCACGCAATACATCCCCCACCATACCCAGTGCCCACCCATTCATTCCTCACTATATTACATGGTGTTCAACTATTGTAACCTCGCCAATTACCACCTTCACTATACCCAATGCATGCTAATTGCAAGCTTCACTATACCCAATGCATACAAATTACAAGCCTCACTATACCCCTGCTCCCACCAATTACATCGTGCCCTCATCACATCCAGTTCTCACCTATTGCATGATCATCACCATACAATGTGCTCAAGCATAACATTCGCATCATACCCAAAGTCCACCCAATTACATCATGTCTTCATACAGTTCACCAACCAATTAAATCCTCACTATACATTGTGGCTACCATCACCACCTCACCATATCCAATACTAACCCACTGCACCCTCACCATACCAAGTGGGCATGCCATAATTATTACCCAAACATATCAGCCATGCTACACTATATACGTACCCGTTGATCTTACCTTCCCAGCTGCTAAGACGAATCAAAAATAAACAAATAAACAAAAAAAAAACCTGTTTATCAAACGGGTTTTGCAAACTATTGATAAATAAACAAGGGTATATCATCCCACTTCTGAACTCTTTATTCATTAAATAAAAAGAAAACACGGTGTTTATCTTTGGGATACGGAAGATTGCCTTTTTGTTATATCCGCGCTGGGAGATGATTTGCATCACATGCAGTAGCATTTTATTACGTGCAAAACAATGCTATATTTTCTTAATAATATCACTTCTTTGATTCACTGGTTTTTTTTTAAAGATAACATGAACAACTCAACCGATTTCGGGTCTTTGGAATTTCAGTAATAGGTAAACTGAAAAGGTTTCATTTTGTTTTGTTTTTCTGTCATGACAGCGGCCTCCCTCGTAGTATTTATGTTAACTCGTGAACGGAGATTCTATGCCTCGCATTTCTACATGGCTATTCTTTTCATTTTTTTTTTGTTCCACTTTCTCTTCTCTACCAGGGACGAATAGGAAAATTCCTCTTGGGTTTTTCGTACGAGAAAATAGACGAAGTGCGCAATGCAAAACATTTGCTATCGTCATTCCTTTATGAATATGTATTTGAAGGATTGGAAACTATCGAGATGTTTTATATATATATATATTATATATATAATATATATATATATATATATATATATATATATATATTTACTTTTTCTCGGAATCTCAGTCTTTGTCTTAGATGGAAACGAGCCTGTTTTAGCCACAGAGCAAAGACAAATGACATTTCTGACTGTCCCTGTGCAAGATCTTTATCTAAAACTTGCATACGCTTTCAGAGCATGAAAATTTTATAGTAAATTTATTTAGGCTAGCTGTCAATTATAGCGTATCTCGTATGTAATCTTTAGATAAAAAAAGAATAGAGAAAATAAAATAGATGTATAGGATCTATCGAGGAAATAAAAAAGTACAATTAACCTGCAATTCATTATTCAGTTTTGATAAAATATTAAAAATAAATTATAATACACGAGAGAAAACGTGAAATATATTGTTTACGTATTTTAAGAACCCCCCAAAAATTGAAAACTGATAAAAAACTGAAAGTATTTTACAAACATCAAATCAACAAAACAAACACACAGTCAAACATACATTCCAATTACAAACAATCATTCACCTCTTACGAACCTTCCCCAATATACACCCGGGGAACAGTATTCAAAAGAGGACTCAACCAAAATATTCTACAAACATACAATAAAAAAAACAAATACACAGTCAAACATACATTCCAATTACAAACAATCATTCACCTCCTACGAACCTTCCCCAATATACACCCGGGGAACCGTATTCAAAAGAGGACTCATTAATATGCATCAAGTGCGTCGCACTTTCACAGGACGTCTGTGAAAAGACGCGAAAAAAAATAATGAGATGGTGAGAAAAACGAACTGTAAATGCATCTGAGAGCAGTTAAACAAGCATCATCCGAGTACCTGAAGATGCAGCAATCCGTGAAACCGTTTGATGTACAGCGAACGTCACGTCTGAGAGAGAGAGAGAGCTCTAGAGAGAGAGAGAGAGAGAGAGAGAGAGGTTTTTCACGGAGATTGGGAGACATTTTTGCTAAAGCTTTATGACAGAGAGAGAGAGAGAGAGAGAGAGAGAGAGAGAGAGAGAGAGAGAGAGAGAGAGAGAGAGGAGAAGGAGAGAGAGAGAGAGAGAGAGTGAGAGAGAGAGAGGTGTGGGGGTTGGGAGAGAAACTTCTCAACTAAATTACATGATAAAACTAATGTTATAATCATATCTGCAATTTAGAAAAGAAGGAGATCCAGTGTCACGAAAATAGCAGTTGGGTCTGACCCGCTGCTCTCTCTATTGTTGGTCTTTGTTCCCCCTCCCCCCAACCTCCTCTCCCCTCCACCCTTAATCTCCTTCAACTAAAATCATAGGATCTCATCCCGCCCTCATTCAGCCAGTCAACGTTCCTCCTATGTCATATCTGAGGGTGTTCCATGCGAATACAAAGGGAATTCTTCATCCCGCGAATGTCAGGACGAGATTCGGCGGCCCAGAGCGGCCATTCCTGCCTTTTTAATCATCACGAAAGGACGTCGTGAAAATGCGGGGCAAAAGACGAGCGTGTTGCGCACTCGATGCATAGGTAAATGTAAAAGATAAAAATAAGAAAAAATAATGGATTAGCATAAAAAGAATTGCGGGTAGAGCGATGTGGAGAAAGGAGACACGATTTACGAAGAGGAATAAAAGGAATTGTTATGTTCTGGAATTTCTCGTTTCTCGAGGATATTCATTGTTGTGATTTTCGTCGTTGATCGTGAAGGTGTCACCTTTATTTGTCGTGTTCCATTGAAAAGAGATTTTTTTAATATTCGTATTCTGTCGTATTTTCTTTAAGACTCTCCATCTCTGTAATCTCTCTCTATCTCTCTCCCTCTCTTCTCTATTATTATAAATACTCATAGTTAGAATGAGAGAAGTCCATTCCTCTACAGTACCTATGTTTCCTCACCTCTCCTACCTCCTACCCTCTTAAAACTCCTCATCCCTTACCCCTTACCTCTCCTCCTCCTAACCCCTACGTCTTTAAATCTAAAATCTACCTCCTTAACCCCTACCGCCACTTTCCCTGAAAAAAACGAGAATAATATGACCCTCTTAAATCTTTTGAAAAATAAAGAGCCTATTTCTCTCACTGCCATCGTTCCTCGCCTTTCCTACCCCCTACCTCGTAAAAAATCTTTCCTCCTAACCCCTACCTCTTCAAACCTTCCTCCCATACCCCATAACTCCCCCTTACCACCCCCCCCCCCATAAAAAAACCCTCTTAAAATGTTTGAAACAAAAAGGGTCCATTTCTCCCGCTGCTATTTTTTCCTTTTCCTCACCTTTCCTACCTCCTACCCCATAAAAAAATCTTTCCTCCTAACCCCTACCCCTTCAAATCTTCCTCCCTACCCCCTAACTATCCCCCTACCCACCATCCCCACCCGCCAAAAAGACAAAAAAATAAATAAATAAAAATAAAATAAAAGACCCTTAAAGCGTTTGCAATGTAAAATCCCGGAATTCAGAATCAAATTGTCGCCTCCTGTGAAACTCAGCTCCATTCTGTTCCACCCTCAGGAGTCAGGCCCAGATAAAATAGATTCACAAGTCACCAGACAGACGCCTCGCGGAATCCGCAGCAGCGGTCCAGTAGAGAGAGAGAGAGAGGAAAGGAGTTACGGGAATGCGGACAGGTCTTGTAGGAGTAGTATTTATAGGATTGTGCGTAGGATTGTAAGCGTGGGTGCGAGGGTTTGGTGTGGGTGACCGTGGGATCCTGTAGGAGCTGAATGACTTAAAAGGACTCTGCTTTAAAACAGAAAAGAGAGAGAGAGAGATGAGAGAGAGAGAGAGAGAGAGAGAGAGAGAGAGAGGGGGGGGGGGGGGGGGTTGGGGGAGGAAAAAGTAATGAATAGTTTTGCTGGGACATTTTCGGAGAGAATAGACGGAATAGGATAAGAGACAGACAGACAGACGACAGACAGACAGACAGACAGAGAGAGAGAGAGAGAGAGAGAGAGAGAGAGAGAGAGAGAGAGAGAGAGAGAAGCTAATGAATTAGTTTTCCGGAAAAAAATTTTTCATGTTGTAAAACTCTACAGAGGGAGAGACAACATGCAAAACAGGATGAGAGAGAGAGAGAGAGAGAGAGAGAGAGAGAGAGAGAGAGAAATCGGGATCGACAAAGAACAGAGAAAGCACCGCGACGAAAATGCAGCGGAGAGAAAGTGACCGAATGACCGAACCCATAAACGTTGTTTTGGATTCGCCTTTGGATGTGACGCAGCGAAACCCGTGAATTTGTGGGACAGGAGGAATGCAAGAGGCCGCTTCCTTGCCCGCCTACCCCACCCCACCTCCACGTACCCCAGAGAGAGAGAGAGAGAGAGAGAGAGAGAGACGAGATGAGAGAGAGAGAGAGAGAGAGGGAGAGAGTCTCCAGGCAGTTAGAAAAATCAGGCCGGTCATAAATTTCGTGCAGGAAGAAAGTAGGATATAATGACGGTTAGCTTTCAAGATAGAGTAAATTCTAGCTTTGTATACATTTCCAGAGTTTACGCACGGGTGGTCACCTCCTATTTCTCTCATAATTGCAGTTTGATGCGTGAGAAAAGACAATAATAATAATAATAATAATAATAATAATAATAATAATAATAATAATAATCAATATAATAATAATAATAATAATAATAATAATCTAGTAAATATATCAAATCCTATAAAATTCAAATATGTTTCATAAGAACAATAGCAACTACAAATATCTGATTATTTCTGTAATAATAATAATAATAATAATAATAATAATGATAATATTGATAATAATAATAATAATAATAATAATAATAATAATAATAATAATAATAATTTGGTAATGTCTATAAAATCCTCTAAAATCAATAAATGACTCGTTTAAGCATTAATACTTACAAATCATTAAAAACTATACTGATAACTATGTATGCCAACTACAATAAAAAAAAATGTTAGTTGGTTTTTCCAGCAAGTAATGATGGTATTAAAATTGGTAACTTATAGGTGAGTGAGAGAGAGAGAGAGAGGGAATGACCGATATCCAGATCGCACATCGAAACTATCTAGCAGACATCTTCTCAGTTCCTTTGCCACTACTAGTCACTAACACATACACGCACACACACACACACAAAAACCGCCCAGGCAATGTTTTCCCCTCTCTGTTTCTGGTCTTTAATTGGAGAGGAGAAATGATGATAGGTCGAA
Organism: Macrobrachium nipponense; assembly: GCF_015104395.2. Taxonomy (NCBI): domain Eukaryota; kingdom Metazoa; phylum Arthropoda; class Malacostraca; order Decapoda; family Palaemonidae; genus Macrobrachium; species Macrobrachium nipponense. The sequence goes on from NC_087221.1 coordinate 44,306,944, forward strand.
AGCAGGAGAGAGAAAGAGGAGAGAATGGATGAGGTCGCGTGACTCAACAAGAAAACGGACGTTTTTGAAAAGCAAATCTATTTTGATTTGGTCTCCCGTACTTACTTTAAGAGCTTTCGTGTTATGTTTACTGGGAATTGTGATTTGTTACTTTCATCTTCATGAAGTAATATTTTTAAATATCATTCTGTATTGTATCAAATACTTCTTTGTTATCTCTCTTCTTTATTCGTACTTTTATCACTCTTACTTCCATGATTACCGCATGCATGAAGAGAAAAATGTTATGGATCAAATTCTAAAAATCAGAAAATCCAACGCACAGAAACTCTTCCTTTATTATTATTATTATTATTATTATTATTATTATTATTATTATTATTATTATTATTATTATTATTATTATTATTATTATTATTATTATTTTATTATTTTATTATAATTATTATTATTAGTTAATTATTATTATTCAGAAAATTAAACTTATTCAAATGGAACAACACCACCGAGGTCATTAACTTGACATTCAAGCTTCCAAAGAATATTGTGGTGTTTATTAGGACGAAGTAAGAGAAGGTAAAGGGACAAACAGAAAGGAGAGATCTCGTCTTAATAAGAAGAAATAAATAATTAATAAAATAAGAAATAGCAAATTGATGAACAGATAAAAATAAATTAAAATGCAAAGAAAACAGTATCTGGGTAGTGATAGATTCGGTTTTCTTTCATAAGCCACAATTACTTTCAAAGGGGAAAGAAACGAAGATTTAGTATTTCCTGTTAATTGCAATTTCAACATTGGAGGGAACGTGTTCGCCATACGTACTGTTCTGCAAGTAATGCGCTTCTTAATACCTACAAACCGCACTGACCACTTTTACGAGTGCTCGCTTTTTTACCATTTTTTTTTTTTTTTTAAGAATAAATAACTGGTCGCAAAATTAGAGTTTTTCGAGTCCCGAGAGGTTTTGCTTGCTGAGACTCTCTCTCTCTCTCTCTCTCTCTCTCTCTCTCTCTCTCTCTCTCTCTGTATATATATATATATATATAGATACATATATATATTACATATATATACACAGCATATATATATATATATATATATACAATATATATGTGTGTGTGTGTGTGTGTGTATATACATACATATGTATATATACATATATATATACACATACATACATATATATATATATATATATATATATATATATATATACATATATATAATAAACATATATAAGTATATATAGATAGAAATCTGGATAGATATAGATACAGATACATATTTCAAAAGATCACTGATTTTCCTTTTATCGAGACTCACTTCCCGTTAGGGGAAACCAGCTTCATGTTGAATTATATATAAATATACATAAATACACCCACCCAACCCCCAACACAAACAAGTATATATAAACTCACGTAACGCGGGTAAATAGCCTTTTAATACACTCTCACTCAACTCCCCAATTACGCAAAGATGCAAATAGTAATAGTTATGCAAATGTTTATAAAACATCCCCACACTTTTATAGTTAATGAACAGATTTTATTTTCTCCTGACCAACACCTTAGTTCTCGACAAGGTTTCACTACATTTTGACCAATTACTGCATTTACGAATGCCAACAATTTTTGTTAATGAATGTTTTGTATTTAAAAAAAATTAAGGAAACTTACTGCAGACAATGTCTGTTTTTCATTTTTTTATTAATCAAAATGTTTTTTAATAGAATTTTTTGTTTACTTTGTGATAATTACTGCATTTACGAATGCCAACAGTTTTAAGAGACGATATTTTCTTCATAGATTTTTTTTTTTTTACAATTGAATGTTTTTTTTAAGGAAACATACGACAGCCGGACGATGTCTGTTTCTCATTTTTTTACTATTCAAAATGTTTTTTTTAATAGGATCTTATTTAATTTGTGGGAATTACTGCATTTACGAATTCCAACACTCTTTAAGAAGGTAATATTTTCTTCATGGATATTTTTCCAGTTCAATGTTTTTATTATTATTATTATTATTATTATTATTATTATTATTATTATTATTATTATTATTATTATTATTATTATTATTATTATTATTATTGTTGTTGTTGTTGTTGTTGTTGATAAGAAATTCACAGTCTCGTGAAGAATAAATTCTTAAAAATCCACAATTATATGTTAAAATACATTTCTATTTAGACCTCTACACTGATGAGGAACACCGTAAGGGTGTTTGAAAGTCTTTTTTTAATTACATAGAAATATATTTTAACATATAGAGGTGGATTTTTTAACATTATTATTATTATTATTATTATTATTATTATTATTATTATTATTATTATTATTATTATTATTATTCTTCTTCTTCTTCTTCTTCTTCTTCTTCTTCTTCTTCTTTCTTCTTCTTCTTATTGTTATTATTATTATTATTATTATTATTATTATTATTATTATTATTATTATTATTAATTTATTGGATTGAGAAACAAATCCACAGTTATGTAAATGTATGTACATATATTTAAATTGATAGGAAACCGAACAGATTCCCGAAAGCTATCCTTGCTGTTTTTAAATTTAAATATATGTACATTTACATAACTGAGGATTTGTTTCTCCCTTTGAAGACTCATGCTATTATGAGGATTTATTATTATTATTATTATTATTATTATTATTATTATTATTATTATTATTATTATTATTATTATTATTATTATTATTATTATTATTATTATTATTATTATTATCAATACAGTGGTTTTTAATAGACTTTTTCTAATTACTATGTGAGAAATCATCTTAAATTTATGTCATTCATTTGATATAATTCTTTTCCCCTGTCGAACTTCACTAAGCAACAGTAATGTACGAATCTATAAACGTCAAGTAGAGATATATAAATGAATCTTACGTCTCTGGGTCAATTCTGTTATGAATACGAATGTATATCCAAACAAATATACCAAAATAATTTTAATGACACCAAGTGTTATGAGTCCTAATATCCATCCCCCAATAAAAAATATAGACAAATGACCCTCCATATCACCTAGATTACTTTTACAACACGATACGCATTTCAAATACGCATTCGTTTTACGCTGTCGTCTCGAAGGGATGATTGCAATATTTCACTTTCACCGATGAAAAAAATGGGGGGCGGGGAGAAGGGGAACAGATTTATATACGCTGATACTTTTACAAGTAGCTCAAGGAGATCTCGAGATGCTCCCCCCGCCCTGGGGGCCACCGCCCCCACCTCCAAACTCAACCTCACCAACCCCGCCCTCCTTCTCCCGACTAAAAACCCTTTCCAAATTCTTCTTCTGGTGGTGGAGCTGCAAGATGGCTGCCCTGGAAAGGTGGTGTTAGATCTTCCTGGCAACAGAAAAAATATCAGGTGAAGGTCTACGATGGAGAGCACCAGGAAGACTGTTGAATATTTAGTTAATTGGCCTGACAGCCTGAATTCCATCAAATCGTAAAATCAAAACTCTAATTAGTGGAAGCCATTGGCGACCTGATTTAATTCAGGTTCTCCAATGATAATGAAGACTTTCCAGTAACTGGATGATAGTTATGTCCTTTAGTTAAGGCAATGACAATGAAGACTTTCCAGTGACTGGAAGATAGTTGTTGAGACTTTCCAGTGACTGGAAGATAGTTGTCGAGACCTTCCAGTGACTCGAAGATAGTTATTTTGTTTAGTTAAAACAATGACAATGAAGACTTTAGAGTGACTGGATGATAGTTGTCGAGACTTTCCAGTGACTGGAACATAGTTATGTTCTTTAGTTAAAACAATGACAACGAAGACTTTCCAGTGATTGGATTATAGTTGTCGAGACTTTTCAGTGACTGGATGATAGTTGTCGAGACTTTCCAGTGACTGAATGATAGTTGTCGAGACTTTCCAGTGACTGGAGGATAGTGACTGTTATGTTCTTTAGTTAAAGCAATGGCAATGAATACTTCCCAGTGACTGGAAGATAGTTATCAAGCCTTTCCAGTGACTGGAAAATAGTTACGTCCTTTAGCTAAAGGAAGATAGTTATGTCCTTCAACGATGGATAAAGCATTGGGAGAAGTTTTAAACCTCTAGCGGCGGAAATGAATCATTGGAACTATCTCTCAAATCGCCAGTAATTGCCACAACGCCTTGGGAAGGGGATGAAAGATGATTTCTGGTAATCTTGCGCAAGGAAGTACTGGAAAAGCTCTTTACCTTGAGGGCTCGGACATCCTCCCTCGAGGGCAGTGGTTAAATTCTTTATATTTTCCCCCGTTTTTTATTTTAAGACTTGGTTTTAAGATTGCAGTTAGGTCAAACGTGGTTTATCTAGCATTTTTAAAAAAAGAATGGTAAAGGAAGTAAGTGTATTTGATGGTTATCCTTTTTTTTTTTTTTTTTTTTTTTTTTGAAACTTGATTTAAAGATTGCAGTAAGGTCCAACGTGGTTTATCTAGCATTTTTTAAAAATGGATGGTTAACATAAGATTTATAAAAGAAAATTCTTGGTTAATCCGACCTGGTATTAATATGGTCGCATGGGATCATTTTCCTTATGGTGTAAACTATCCCTAATTAGTATTATGTCTCTATCAGCTAGAAATAATACAAATCACATATCAAATTTAAACATTTAAGACTGGGAGCATCTGGACACTTGAGGTAACTTCCTGAATAAATGAACAAAAGAGAGGGATGGTGAATAAATTCAGAAATAAAAGCTCTCTCTCTCTCTCTCTCTCTCTCTCTCTCTCTCTCTCTCTCTCTCTCTTATCTCTCTCTCTCTTAAAGACTTTTAAAACTTGCTTCTGTTATGACTATGCATCCCTGTCAGTTTC
>NC_087221.1:44314296-44341796 GCF_015104395.2 Macrobrachium nipponense
TTGACTTTGTCAATCAACGTCACGTCTGGTCTGTTTGCATGTATCACCTATCCGTTCTGATACCATAGGTCCAGAGGATCTTTGCCTGATCGTTTTCATCACTCCTTCAGGTTGGTGCTCGTACCACTTATTACTGCAAGGTAGCTGATGTTTCTTGCACAGGCTCCAGTGGAGGGCTTTTGCCACTGAATCATGCCTCTTTTTGTACTGGTTCTGTGCAAGTGCCGGGCATTCACTTGCTATGTGGTTTATGGTTTCACTTTTCGTATTGCACTTCCTACATATGGGAGAGATGTTATTTCCGTCTATCGTACTTTGAACATATCTGGTTCTTAGGGCCTGATCTTGTGCCGCTGTTATCATTCCTTCAGTTTCCTTCTTTAGCTCTCCCCTCTGTAGCCATTATTGCCAATTGTCATCGCTGGCTAGTTCTTTAGTCTGTCTCATGTATTGTCCGTGCATTGGTTTGTTGTGCCAGTCCTCTGTTCTGTCTGTCTTTCTCCTGTCTCTGTATATTTCTGGGTCTTCGTCTGCTTTTATTAGTCCTTCTTCCCATGCACTCTTTAGCCACTCGTCTTCACTGGTTTTCAGATATTGCCCCAGTGCTCTGTTTTCGATGTTGACACAGTCCTCTATACTTCGTAGTCCTCTCCCTCCTTCCTTTCGTGTTATGTATAGTCTGTCCGTATTTGCTCTTTGGTGTAGTGCTTTGTGTATTGTCATATGTTTCCTGGTTTTTCTGATCTATGATGCGAAGTTCTGCCTTCGTCCAGTCCACTATTCCTGCGCTGTATCTGATTACTGGCACTGCCCATGTGTTTATGGCTTTTTATCATATTTCCGGCGTGAGTTTTGACTTGAGTATCGCCTTGAGTCTCTGCATATATTCTTTCCTGATCGTGTCCTTCATCTCTTGGTGTTTTATATCTCCTCCTTCCATTATTCCCAGGTATTGTATCCTGTCTCATCTATGTGTTTGATGTTGCTCCCATCTGGTAGCTTTATCCCTTCAGTTCTCGTTACTTTGCCTTTTTGTGTATGTTGACTAAGGCGCATTTTTCTATTCCAAACTCCATCCTGATGTCCCCAGATACAATCCTTACAGTCTGGATTAGGGTATCTATTTCCTTGATGCTCTTACCATACAGCTTGATGTCGTCCATGAACATCAGATGGTTGATTCTGTTGCCTCTTTTCTTGAGTTGGTACCCGGCATCCATCTTCTGTAGTACTTTTGTTCATGGGAATCATGGCTACTACGAAGAGTAGTGGGGACAGTGAGTCGCCTTGGAAGATCCCTCTCCTGATATTAACCTCTGCTAGTCTTATTCCAGAGCTTGTAAGTATTGTATTCCAGTTGCGCATTGTATTTTTGAGGAAGCTGATGGTATTTTCCTCTGCCCCATATATTTTCAGGCATTCTATTAGCCATGTGTGTGGTATCATGTCGAAGGCTTTCTTATAGTCTATCCATGCCATGCTTAGGTTGGTTTTCCTTCTCCTACTGTTCTTCATTACCATTTTGTCTACCAGGAGCTGGTCTTTTGTGCCCCTACACTTCCTTCTGCAGCCTTTCTGTTGGTGGGGGATGGCGTTTGTCTCCTCTAGGTAGTTGTATAGCCTTTCACTGATGATACCTGTTAGTAACTTCCACATTATTGGTAGGGTTTAGTTACGAGTAACTCAAAAAGAAAAATAGAGTACTTAGAAGAACTAACCTAAAATGAAAAGAAAATAGATATAATGAATATAAGTGAAACCTGGTATTCCCAGGAGATGGGAATGATGATCAAATAAAAGGGTTCCAAACTTATAGATCAGATAGAAAAAATAGGAATCAAGGGGGAACCGCAATATATGGGAAAGACAAAAAACAAGGAAAAATATATGAGAAATATAGTAACTCAGAATGTGAACTAATAGCGGTAGAATTTGAATCTGAAAAATTGATGAACATAGTAATATATAGACCTCCTAATACTAAAGAGTTTGACTTAATAATTGAAAAATTGGATGATATATGTAGAAATCACAAGGACTGGACTATTCTCCTATCTGGTGACTTCAACTTTCCTTTCGTAGAATGAAAGAACGAATAGGAGATTGTGTACTTATACATATAAAAAAGAGAGTAATAGTAGTGCAGAAGATAAGAGGCAATTTGAAAAGCTATTAGATATGCTACTAGAATACAACATTCAACAAATAAATCACCTGCCAACAAGAAAGGAAAATACTTTAGACCTAGTATTTGTGAACGAGATGAATTATGTTAAAGAAATAATAGTTTATAATGCGAATATTTCAGACCATAATGTCATAGAATTAACAGTTCATTCCAAAGCAAGTGAAAATAGAGATAAGCAAGAAATGAAAAAGTGGGAAGGATATGGAAAATACAACTTCTACAGTAAAAAATATAAAATGGTCAGAAATTAATGAAGAATTAAACAAAGATTGGGATAACATTTTCGTAAGTGATGACATAAGGGTAAATACGGAGATATTATATAAAATATTGGAGAGAAAATAGTGGAAAAATATATACCGAAGAAGAAAAGTAAACATCATTCATGCATACCAAGAGACAGAAGGATCTTGTTCCAGAAAATCAGAAAGTGGAAAAAAGGTCTTGCAAAAGAAAAAAATGCATGGAAAGTTATAGAACTAAAAAGTAAGATAGAAAATGCGAACAAAAGATTATACAATCAAAAGAAAATGAAAAACGGGACTTGGAAGAAAAAACCCTATTAAATATCAAGCAAAACCCCAAGCTATTATACTCATATGCGAAGAAGATGAATAAAAGAAGAATAGAAATAGGCCCTCTGAGAATTGAAGGGAGATTAACGAATGAAAAAAAGGAAATTTGCAACATACTGGCAGAACGATATAAGAGAGAATTCACCCCTAGAATAGATAATGAAGATAATGATATAGAAGTAAGGGATGAAAATAGTGAATATTTAGCTGACATAGATATTAATGAAGCTGATATTGTGCAGGCTATTAATGAAATTAAAAATGGAGCTGCTGCAGGGCCGGATGGAATTCCTGCTATTTTGTTAAAGAAAGTAGTTCATTCTATCGCAAAGCCACTTGCAATATTATTAAGACAAAGTGTAGATACAGGCAAGATTTATGATGAGCACAAATTGAGCATATAATTACCCCTACTTTCAAAAGTGGATCAAGACTAGAGGCAAGTAATTATAGGCCTGTGAGTCTAACATCACATATTATGAAAGTGTATGAAAGGGTAATGAAGAAAAATATTATGAAACATTTAATAAAAAATAATTTGTTTAATAAAGGACAACATGGTTTCGTACCCGGAAAAAGTACACAAACCCAACTGTTAGTCCACCGTGAGAACATATTCAAAAATATGAAAAGCGGAAATGAAACAGATGTGGTTTATTTAGACTTTGCAAAAGCTTTTGATAAAGTAGACCATAATATATTAGCGAAGAAAATTAGAAAACACAATATCGTGGATAAAGTAGGAAGATGGTTAAAAGAATTTTTACACAACAGAAAACAGATAGTTATTGCAAACGACGAAAAGAATCGGAATGAAGTCGACAGGATAATATCCGGTGTGCCGCAAGGTACGGTGTTAGCTGCAATACTGTTTGTTATTATGATTGAAGACATAGACAATAATGTGAAGGATTCGGTAGTGAGTAGTTTCGCAGATGACACAAGAATAAGTAGAGAAATTACTTGTGATGAAGATAGGAACGCTCTACAAAGAGACCTTAACAAAGTATATGATTGGGCAGAGGTAAATAGGATGGTATTTAACTCTGATAAATTTGAATCAATAAATTATGGAGACAGAGAAAGAAAGCTATATGCATATAAGGGACCTAATAATGAGACCATCACAAATAAGGAAGCAGTTAAAGGACCTTGGTGTGATGATGAATAGGAACATGTTATGCAATGATCAAATAGCAACTCTGTTGGCAAAATGTAAAGCAAAAATGGAATGTTGTTACGGCACTTCAAAACAAGAAAAGCTGAAACACATGATTATGCTTATAAAAACATATGTTCGTAGTCCACTTGAATATTGCAATATGATATGGTACCCACACTATCAAAAGGATATTGCACAAAATAGAGAGTGTACAAAGGTCCTTTACAGCTAGAATAGAAGAAGTTAAGGACCTAGACTACTGGGAAGACTACAATTCTTAAAAACAATTATATAGTCTAGAAAGGAGAACAGAGAACGCTACATGATAATTCAGGCATGGAAACAGATAGAAGGAATAGCAGAAAATATCATGGAACTAAAAATATCAGAAAGAGCAAGCAGAGGTAGATTAATAGTGCCCAAAACTATACCAGGAAAAATAAGGAAAGCACACAGGACATTAATCCACTACGCACCAGCATCGATAATGCAGCGTCTATTCAATGCGTTGCCAGCTCATCTGAGGAATATATCAGGAGTGAGCGTAGATGTGTTTAAGAATAAGCTCGACAAATATCTAAACTGCATCCCAGACCATCCAAGATTGGAAGATGCAAAATATACCGGAAGATGTACTAGCAACTCTCTGGTAGACATTAGAGGTGCCTCACACTGAGGGACCTGGGGCAACCCGAACAAGATGTAAGGTCTGTAAGGTCTGTAAGGTAAGGCAGGTGATAGGCCTGTAGTTACTGGCTATATTTCCCTTACTCTTGTCTTTTTGTACTAAGGATGTTCTTCCTGTGGTCATCCATTTGGGTGCACGGTGATTTGAGATACAATGCTGGAGTTGTTCTGCTATTCGTGGGTGTAGGGCCTTGAAGTTTTTGAGCCAGTATCCATGGACTTCATCGGGACCTGGGGCTTTCCAGTTTGGCATTTTCTTTAGTTGGTGTCTGACTGTGTCTGTCGTGATCTCTGTGAATCTTTGTTTTATTCTCCCTGTTTCTTCTTCCTTGACTTCCTGGAGCCATGTTGCATGTTTGTTGTGTGATACCGGATTGCTCCATATGTTTTCCCAGAGTCTCTTACTTGGTTCGGCTTCAGGAATTTCTGGGTGGTGTTCCCCTCTTAGTGTGGCTGTATAGTCTTTTTCTGGTTGGTTCCGAATAGTTTGTTCTGTTGGTATCCCTTATTCCTGTTCATGTACCGTTGGATCTTATGTGCTTTGGCCTTAAGCCTCTGTTTTACATCTTCTATTGTGTTGTTTAGTCCCCTCTCTTGTACTTTGTATTTCTCGTTGAGTTCCTCCCTGTTTCCTTTGCTTCTTAGCCTTTTTTCTGCCATCTCTTTCAGTTTACTCAAGTCAGATCTCATCACCATGATTTGCTTTTCCAGGCGCCTTTTCCAGGAGGTTGCTGTTTGGTTTCTGTTGGGTTGGTTGTGCTGGTGGTGTGTTGTTCGAATTCCCATCAGTTCTGCTACTAATCTTGCTCCTGCATATGTCAAGTTATTTGTTTCTGTGATACTGGTGGTCTGTATCATGCCCATTATTTCATTGACCTCACTTGTTTTCTCCCTTAATTTCTTGGTGTTGTAGGCTTTCATGGAGGGGATCTTTGTTCTCTCTGTATCTGGCTCCATCCATTGTCTAATCTTTTCTACCCATTCCGTCCTCTCTGTTACTTCGTCGGTGTTTCTTCGTGTGTCGTTGTTTGATACCTCATCCTCCCAGTTGTCTTCTGTGGCATTCGTTTTCTCAGTTCGTCTTCGTGTAATTCGTTGTCGTGTGACATTTCCCTTTATTATTATTATTATTATTATTATTATTATTATTATTATTATTATTATTATTATTATTATTATTATTATTATTATTATTGATTATTGAGTATTATTATTACATTCTTATTATTATTATTATTATTATTATTATTATTATCATTATTATTTATTATTATTATTATTATTATTATTATTCAGAGGAAGAAACCTATTCATATGACCATTGACCTGAAATTCAAGCTTCCAAAGAATGTGTTCATTGGGAAGAAGTAAGGGAAGGTCAAGGGAAATACAAAATGAGGAGATCCCACTTATTAAAAAATAAGACCTTATAACTTAATAAAACTTAATACACGAATAAAAATGTATTCAAACGCAAGAAGAATAGCACTAGGGTATTAATGCACTGTATCGTCGCATGAACTTCTGAGAAAGAAGTTCCAATTGCACGACAGAAGAAGGAAAATCAAATCACACCCACATTCCTAACCGCATCCAGAATTCCCAGCCAAATAAAGCAGGAAGACAAAAGCACGCCACAGCACACAGAAACCAAACCAGGGAATTCCTCATTTTCAGTCACGAATGAGATGAAGCTCGAAGCACATCACTTGGAGACCGATGCGATGTCATTTAGTCTTATTCAATACTTCGTATCGGAGTTCGCGTGACTGGAGAAATATGAACTATAAAAAATCCTTTTTAATTTGTTTTTTTATCGCCCCGGACGGGACGAACGATAGCTGAGGAGGTGGTGACTTTAATAATATTTCAGGGGTTTGCATGATAGAGGTTGGGCAACATCACATGCTTTCATTTGCTTGCTTGATTTCGGGGCTTGAATAAATGACTGTAAGATCACATGCTTTTATTTCCTTGCTCTGTTTGGGAGGGCTGAATAAATTACTGATACATTTGAGATGCATTATATCTTAATATATATGTCCCGCATGAAATGTTATATTCAGTTTTATTTAATAGAAGGAAAAAGTACACAAACCTGTGTATATCGAAGTCTACATGATACATTAAACATGTGTACATTTCACATTGCATATATTGAGGCAATATAAGATATCTTGACTAAATAACTATTCACAAGTAGAATTCATCTTCAGTCTCTCTCTCTCTCTCTCTCTCTCTCTCTCTCTCTCTCTCTCTCTCTCTCTCTCTCTCTCTCTCTCGATCTTACGCAATATTAAATATTTTGACCGCGTAACCATTTGAAACTAGAATTTTACCTAAGGTCTCGTTTCTCATAGCATTAGCACAATCTCTCTCTCTCTCTCTCTCTCTCTCTCTCTCTCTCTCTCTCTCTCTCTCTCTCTCCAAGGAACTTTTTCCTTCCCGATATATTGCAAAGAATTCTTTATCGAACGAGAAGTGGGCTTGGTCGCTCATGGCTGTACAGCTTGTACTGACACTTTTACGACGTAATTATCAGCTTTTTTTCGAGAACCCTTTTATCAGATTCTCCCTTTCAATTCTTGCTCAACCAGCCCATGACAGCTTTGGGGTGAAGTACTTCCTAAGGTATTACGGGTTCATTACGGGGAAATAACATAATAACAATGCATTCGGGCCTGAGTGAGTGGCTTCGGTTACAGGATGATGTCTGCTGATATCTGAGGAAGTTCGTATATGGCTTTCGGTATGTTATGAAAATGTGGTTGTAAAGGGTATTACGAAATTTGATTTGTTTCGTTGCTGAGAATTGCGTTACACGTAAAAATAACAGTTCATGCATTGAATGATAATGTATTTGGGCGCATGCGCGTGTATATGTACACATGAAGTGTCGGCGTTTGCATCTTAAACCAATACACGATGTATATATACGATAATAAGTTATAATTTATACCTCTATCGCTAATACTTTGCTTTTTTCATCATGTGATGTGATTTAGTGGGGTTAAATGATATAATCATATCTGATTGACCTTTCCTAGGCCAAAACCAGTTCTATTGGTACAGAAAGTGCATTATTATTTCTAAATAACTTTTATTCTGTCTAAAAAAAAAAAACATTTCTATACTAGTAGTCTCTACTAGGTGGTTTTGTATAAGAGCGATAAATAGAGTGAAAGGAAGTCTGTTTTTTTAATTTTCTGTCATAATTATATTCTTTCATTTCCACTGAATAACGAGAAATCTCGAAAAGTTTTGCTCGTATGAAAAAACAAGACGTGATCCAGCCTCCAGCTTACAAGGCCGGGTGCTAAAATCTATGATCAAAGAGCGTTATTTCACCAACAAAAATGTAAATAAATACGCTATATTTTGTTGGAAATCATTTTTCTGCAATGTTTAATATACGCGTTAATTTTTTTCACAGGATTTTTTTAGGCTTTCCCATAGGGCTCACCTACCCCAACAAGAACAACAACAAATTAGTTTGTAGTCTTACTCCCCGAGTAAGCGATAATAGAAAGTTACCCAATATGTATATTTCTATAGGTCTGAATCCATCACAGCTTCGTGTACCTGTCATGTCCTTAACTTACGTGATGGATGAATGCAGGGAGAAATGTTTCAGTACATACTCTATATTTATGTTGTTTAAATAGGCACGTAAATCAAATGAATAAATTTGAAAAGATAAATAAATAAATAACAAATGCTAGACCCGAAAATTCACCATTACTTGAAGTAAAACATAACTAAAGAAAATTAATAAAATAAGCATAGTTAAATTATACATTGAATAAATGATTTTACCAATGAACATGAAAATAGATAAATTATTCATGAATGAGACAATTTTTACCAATAGACAGATAAATTTACGCAACAATTATTAATCCAGAAACGAATGAATAAAAAAATACCGTTAAAAAAAAAAAGTCCTCTCATAAACTAACATTTTCTTCTTAGGAACATCTGAAAATCGCTTGCAAAGACGCAAACGCACGCACTTACCCACTTGCGAGAGCCGCGTAACGACGTAACGACTTACGACAAGCGTAACAAGCCAACGACGTTACACTCAACTCACCAAGCGAAGCAGACTGGCCAATGTGACGTCATCTCCGGTTACGCGTTCTGGCAACTTCCGTAACATATGTTATGACGTCGGAGAAGTTTATCGCTTGTACGATAAACTCCGAAAATGGTAATTTGAGCTTTTCTGGGTGTTGGGATGGTACAAACGAGATTGTTTGCGGGTTTTGAACTGAGTAAGCTTCGTGGGTTTGTTAGAACGCTCGTTTGAGCTTGAGAGCGCGCTGGGTGTTGGTGTATTTTGCATATGTGCTCTCGTGTTTGCGCAGGAGTCTTTTTGAAGGCGAGTCTATATTAAGTTGGTGACTTGGTGTATGTTTTCGTATTGTGTGATATATGTGTATATGTGTATATATATACACTCTATATCTATTGGAAATAATTTTTCTGTGCTGTTTAACATAAACATATTTATATATATTTTTATCCTAATAAACAAATTATGAATATCCAATCCTAAAATTCCCGTATCTTTCACTCGACGCGAAACATCTTTTTCAGACCCTTCTTTTTAGGCTTTTTCATAGGGCTTTCCTACCTAAGAACAATTACAACAACAGCAAGAACAACAACAACAAAGAAGTTTGTAAGGTTTACCCCGAGGAAGCGAAAATAGAAAGTTACCAAATATGTATATTTTTTATAAATCTATCGCTTCGTGTCCTGAACTTACGTGTTAGATGTGTTATGTATATATATATATATATATATATATATATATATAGATATATATATATATATATATATATATATATTCTATCTATCTATATATATATATATATATATATATATATATATATATATATATGATAGATATATATATATATATATATATATATAGATATATATCTACTATCTATATATATATATATATATATATATATATATATATTCATACGTATACATATATAATACATACATACTACATACATACATACATGCATGCATACATTCTTATGTACGCGCTCATGCGCACTGCCGAAAAGAAAAAACGAAAAAAAACGAGCTATTGCAAAACCTGACTGCGTTATATTATATAAGTTCAACAACTTGCTGTGCCGGAAGCGTCGGTTATATATATATATGTATATATAAAAAATACCCACTTTAGACCTGAAATACCCAAACCGGATGCCAGCCACCTCTAAGGTCATTCACGAGTGATGTCATGATGGCATAATAGTGATGTCACACTTTGATGACAATGATGGAATCTAATGACACTACTCTTTTGAAAAGGTACCGCGAAATCACACTGCTTCGAGAAAAGGCTCAGGAAAGAAAAAAAATGTGGGGGGGCTGGGGGGAGGTGGGAGAAGAATTAGATTGTATATAATTATGTCAAAAATTTCCTGATATCTCTCTCTCTCTCTCTCTCTCTCTCTCTCTCTCTCTCTCATCTCACCATACAGTTGTTTCACCCTCAATATCTAAATATGAATAGGTTTGGAAAAATTAGAATTTAATCTCTCTCTCTCTCTCTCTCTCTCTCTCTCTCTCTCTCTCTCTCTCCATATAGTTGCTTCACCCTTAATACCAAAATATGGATAGACATAGTTTTGGAAAATTCCTAATGTAACTCTCTCTCTCTCTCTCTCTCTCTCTCTCTCTTCTCTCTCTCTCTCTCTCTCTCTCAAGTTGTTCAACTGCAAATATGAATAGACAAGATTTTGGAATACTCCTGATATAACTCAGTCCTCTCTCTCTCTCTCTCTCTCTCTCTCTCTCTCTCTCTCTCTCTCTCTCTCTCTCTCTCTCTCTCTCTCTCTATGAAAAAAATTTAAATAAATATTTCGACCACTCATTTCAGACCAAGAACAAGACGAGTTACTGATTGACCCAAGATGCCATTGGAAAGGGAGATGACCCGGTTTCCTCAAGCGGTCATTCGCGAAGGAGGGGTCAGCCCAGTAGCCGATATGACCTCGTTTGCTAGATAATAGACCTATTTGATAAAAAGAAATAAAAATAGGAAAATAAAAGCCCTTGCGACACATAATCTCGTAATGATGTTCATTTGCATGCGAGAATGTATCTCACATACGCATATGCATACTATATACGTATATATATATATATATATATATATATATCTATATATATATATATAGATATATATATATATATATATATATATATATATATATATATATATTGAGAGGAGAGAGAGAGAGAGAGAGAGAGAGAGAATTACCTGTGTATATGTGCATGTATATAAACGTATGATATTTAACATTTATATATGTGGGTATAATATTAATATAATAATATTATATAAAAAATCCTATAGGGGAGAGGGAGAGAAAAAGGAGAGGGGGGAGACAGGAGGAGGGATAGAGAAAGAGAGTGGGATAGGGGGAGGGGGGAAAAAAGCGAAAGAAGCACTATGCGGGCATGTACGCAAAAACAAACATAGTAGGTGGGCTCACTCGAAGACAATGAAGGTTGGTATTGCCCGATCGTTTAGCATAAATATTTGGCTTGACAACTTCAACTAAATCTCAGTTCATTATTATCTACCATTCTTCTCCTTCTGCTGATTCCTCTTCGTGTTCTCGTTCTCCTCTTGTTCTTGTTATTAGTATCTGTCGTCTCCTTGTATGTTATTATTATTATTATTATTTTTTGGTAGAAGACCCTCTTTTAAGCAAATGCTTTTAAAAAGAATGGCAGAATTAAGCGAGTTGATTTTATATATTGTTTTTTCTATTTTCCCTACAATTCGTTTCTCTGGCTCAGTGATGTTTCTGAGTAACTGGCCAATATTCATATTGGGAATTTTCAAAAAATTATAAATGCTGAAGGTAATCTTTTATTAGAACAGGGTCTCAGGTTCAGGTCAAGCAGGGGTCGTCGTCAGTACCGGTATTATTCCGTAGGCGTAGGTCAGTTTCGCACCGGTTTAGGGCCGGTATTGGTGCTGGTATTATGATTATTA
This sequence comes from Macrobrachium nipponense, assembly GCF_015104395.2. Taxonomy (NCBI): domain Eukaryota; kingdom Metazoa; phylum Arthropoda; class Malacostraca; order Decapoda; family Palaemonidae; genus Macrobrachium; species Macrobrachium nipponense. The sequence continues at coordinate 44,325,945 of NC_087221.1, forward strand.
TTATTATGTTAAAGATGATGGCAGCATCAGTGGAATTGATTTTATATAATGGTCTTTTCAATTCTTCTTATTATTCTCTCTCATCAGGGCTGATATTTTGTTGCTAATAGCTGGCCGATGTTCATATCTCGGTGAAAGAAATGTTTTCTAAAAATAATAATTTATTGATATGATAACAAAAGTGGTTAACAAATCTTAGTAAGGGTGTAACGGAATTCCAACGTTTCCAACGTATCATCGGTTCATTTTCAAGGAAAGGTGAGCTTGAACTGATTGAAATGGTTGTTTGTTGTTGTTGTTGGAGATTAAGCCAGCCTTGTGCTGGCACGGGCTCTTGCTCCTAGAGCAGCCCGTCACTGGAATATCTGTAAAGATACAAAAAACAGTGCTTTTGGCGGTTAGTTTTGGAAAGGAGATAGGGTGACAGGCAGGATTGCAACCCCTTTGAACCTACGGTACCCCATCAGTAGGAGAGAAAGTTTTATAGCAGTGAGACTCAGCCTAGCTGAAGAGTGCTGAGTAGGAAGAAGGAAGCGAGTTTTAGTTTGAGGAAAGAAGGCGTTACCTATAAACATTTTAGGCGCAATATATATACATGTGTGAGCATCTGAAAATATTGCAATATATATCAAACCAACATTAAGCAAGTATTATAGTATATATACATGTTCATGCATACTCACACTTATACATATGCGTCCAAAGATGTTTATGACTCCATTGCAACCAGTGAAGTAGAGGGTTTGTGCTTTGTGTGGCTTTCATTGTTTTTTTTGTTTACAAGACACTAGGAGATTCCCATGTGTCTATGGAGAAATGCCGTGTGATTCATCCTTTTACCTGGGAGGTGGTGAGACATTAGGAGATTCCCATATGTCCCTATGTTATTTAAGATGTGTCTGGTGATCTGTGCCGGTGTCAGCTCTATTTCAGTTAGGTTGATCTGTAAGATTGTGTCTCTGGGCAGTCTAGTAGGTAGTGTTCGAGGGGCTGGATTGCCTCTCGGTCACAGTACTGACATAACCTGCCCTCATTTCCTATCATTTGCCAGGTGCAGAGGTATCCTAGCCTTAACTGTGTGTGATGACTGAGAGTTTTCTAGTGGTTTGTTTTGTGATGTCATGCGGCGTTAGATTTGTGACATCCACATACCACTTGGACGACCTCCTTGACTCTTGTAGGTAGTGACGTCGTACTTCACTCTCTTCTTGGAGTTTGGCATAGCTTTTTGCCATTTCCTTTAGGTGTGTATGGATGGTTGCACTTTTTATGCTTACTGTACTTGCAGCTGAGGGCACTTTTGGCAAGGAAGTCAGGTTCATCATTTCCTGGATTCCCACATGGCTGGGTATCCAGTTTAGTGTGACTCTCCTGCCAGCAGCTTGATGTGATTGGCCAATGATTTTTATGGCTGTTATCAGTGTCACATTTTTTTCTTTGGTGGATTTGTCGCTTTGATAGCGAGTATTGCTCCTTTGGAGTCAATATGCACTGTTGTGTCCTTCTTTTAAATTGGAATTTTCTAAGGCTTTTAAGATTGCCATTAGTTCCGCTTGTAGTATGGAGGCATTGTTGGATAGCCTCCACTTCCTTTGAAGTCTTGGGCAGCCACTGCTGCTGCAGTTGCTGGAGCTTCTGTGTCAACTGAGCCATCAGTGTAATATATGTTTTCAGCTGCTGTGTTCCCGATTGCTTCTTCTGCTGCAGTTTTCATTTGTGCTGCTGTGCACAGTGCTTTGTTTGCCGGTTAGTATTGTGAAGTTATACCGGATTGGGTCTTCGACCCAGGGAGGTGGTTTTTGGTATCCCTCAGGTGAGACATCCTTTGTTATGTGTTTCACTGTGTCCTGCATACCCAGTCTCTTCAGTGTCTGGAGTATACTGCCCGCATAGGTTTTTGGCGGGTCTAGTTCTTCGTGCAAGTTTATACACGCTTGCATTTTGTTTGTGTGGTCCATTTCTGTCGTTTCTGATGGTTTTGCACAGAATGGCAATATTTCTTTGGCCTATCCTGTGCTTGAGAGACTGCAGTTGTGTCTCTGCCCTCAAGAGACAAATTCTGTCCACATTGGGGCTCCAAGTATAAGTCTCATTGCGTTGTTTTGGATGACTTCCAAGCCTCTCGCTGTTGATCCTTTCTGAGATTTTGTCAGGGAATGGTGCTGCGTATTCTACTTGTGCTCTGTGGTTTGTATGTATAACGCTCCTGAGCAGATGGTTTGTATGTAGAACCTCCTGAGCAGATGGTATGTCGCACCTTCTTGCAATGATGTGATTTTCTTTAGGGCATTAAGCCCTATTTTTGTTTTGGCTTGGAGGAGCTGTATTTGCTTCTCAGGAGATAGTGAATCTGCAATGCAGACTCCCAGATATGTGTAGCTATCCACCCAGTCTATGACGTCTCCTTTCAGTAGAAGGTTGGGGGGTGATTTTGATCATGTTTTATTGCCATGGCTTTTGTCTTATTTCTGTTGATTTTGAGTCCCAGTGTGCACTTGTCCTCAAGTTTTTGCAAGGCTTCTTGCATCTTTTGGAGCTGTCTTTGAGGGCCGGAGCTGACGATGCAAACATCGTCAGCATATATGAAGTACCTCTACTCCTTGTGGTAGCTCGAGACAGGCTACATTTTCCATAAGGACATTGAATAAGAAGGGGCTTAGAATGCCCCCCTGTGGAGTGCCGTTTTCAAGAGAGTAGTATTCTGACATTCTGCCTTGGAAACACTACTCTTGCTTCTCTGTCTTGCATGTATCCTTTTGTCCATGTAAGCAGGTTTTGCCCTTGATCCTCTTTCTGACTAGGGAGGAGAGGATGGTTGCTGCATTGGCTAATTCATATGCCTTTTCTAGATCTAAGAAGACCACTATGGATTTTCTGCCATTTATGGCACTTAGCACATCTGTAGGGCCAACTTCGAGTTTAGGGTGCCCTACTCCTTTAACCCTATAGGCATAGGAGCCTATGATGTAGGGGCCCTGCTTTCCATAGTAGTCTGTTCAGAACCATTCTTTCTGCAACCTTTTCAGTGCAGCTGATGAGGGATATCGGCCTATATGCGCCTTCCTCTTTGGCTTAGGTATTGGTTGTGTGTCTTGCTGTTGCCATTTCTTTGGCCTGGTGTGCTCTGCATATGTCCTGTTTACCAGGAGTAGATATACCTGTTTGGCAGGGTCTCCCATGTGTCTCAGCATGCTGTAAGTGATTGCATCTGCTCCAGGGGCTGTGTCTCTTTTTCCCCTTGCTGAGTGCAACTGTTTAGTTCTTCCATAGTGAAGGGGTGTGTCTGTGTCATCAGGTGTGTTGCAGGCAGTATTGATTTCCCTCCATCTTGCTGGGGAAATTTCATTTATTTTTTCCCGTGTTGTTTGGGGAAGGTTGTGGGATTTTGTCCTTTCTGCAAAGTTTCTGGCTATATTGTCAGCTTCTTCTTGTGGGTTGGGGTGGATGCTTTGCGCTGTTCTTCCTTTCCCTGCAATTTTTGCAAGGAATCTCCAGATCTGGGTTACTGGAGTTTGTCTGCTGATGTTTGCACACCAATCATACCATGCCTGTTGTTTAATTTCTTTTGTCTCTTCGTTTGCCAATGGGCTATTACCTCTCTGAGAAGTCTGTGCATCTCATCAGATGGTTCCCGTCTGAAGAGTTTCCGCACTCTGTTTACTCTGGCATTGAGTTCTTTGACCCTTTCACAGTAGTACCATGCATCTTTGTGATCGATCTTGGATCGTTTGATCTTTGGCATGGACATGTTTGCTGCCTCTCTGAGTTTGCTGATGAACTCTTCATAGAATAGTTCTATATCGTTTTGCAGGGTTTCAAGGTAGTTCCTCGCCCATCTCGTCATTATTGGCTTCAAATGTAGCCCAGTTTGCAAAACTTGGGGTTCCATCTTTCTGGTGGCGGTGGTATGGGGGGCAGCTTTTTGAGCCGTAGGCCAATGTCAATGGCTATGTGGTCGCTTGTGAGGGTCTCGTGCAGCTTCCATGTTGCTTGCTCCTTTAGGGCGGAGTTTGTGAAGGTAAGATCTAGTCTTCCTCTTTTAGGTGAGTTGGCTCTCCACTGTTTAATAGGCACACCTCTGGAATTCACATGATAACTGGTGTAAGATGTCTTCCAGTTGTGTTTGTTTGTTGTGTAGAATTCAGGCTTGGGTGATGTGCATTGAAGTCTCCTCCAATTAGTGTGTTTTCTTGTGTCGCTGCACTGAAGAGTGCTTCCCCTTCGAATGTGTTGTCCCGAGCCCTGTATATGTTGTGTACCGTCAGTGTTGTGTTTGCAAGTGTGAGTTTTACGCTGAGTGATTCTACATCATCTCCGCAAGGGATGTTGTCTACCTTCTTTGAGGGGATTGTGTTTTTAACTAGGGTGATTAGTCCTCTTTTAGTGTCTGTGTATGGTGTTTTGTACACTTTGTACTCTTTGAATGAAATTTGGCATTTTCCCTTACAAGTGTTTCTTTGTAACATTATGATGTCGTAGTTATTTGTTTGTGTGTGTGCTTGCAGGAATGCGTATTTATTGTTTGCACTTAGTATGTTCCACTGGAGGACTTTTATTGTGTCTGTGTCTCTGCAGTCATTTGTGTTGTTGTTGTTTCCTAGTTCGTCACTTTGCACTTGATGTGCCTTGACTACCAACTCTGAGGTTGGCCCCTGGCACTGGAGATGTACCTGGTACTATTATTACTTGAATGAAACTGGACACCGGGGTGTATTTGTAGTGCCATTTGTGCACTGTTGTTGTTTATTAGTGTAGGCATGGTGATGCAAAGAGTCCTCTGGACGTCCTTATGCACTTGTCAACGACTTCTTTGGCTATTTCCTCTGAGAAGTTTGATCTGTTAGTTCTGCAAACTAAGAGCAGTGTGAGAGAGCTCTCCTGATGAAGGCGCTGATCGCAGTGCGAGTGTCCAGAGAGATACAAGCGCACTGCGATCAGCGCCTTCATCAGGAGAGCTCTCTCACACTGCTTCGTGGAAGGACACGCACACTGAATTAGAACGTGTTGCCCAAGTTTTAATTAACAACGGGTATTCCAACCGGGACATCACTAAATGCATTCGCAGAAACATCGATAAGTGGTATCAGCAGGGAGCCTCGTCCGCCGCCCTTGAAGACGTCACTCTCTTTTACAAGGGAGTATTTCATAAGAAATACAAAGAGGACGAGCGAGCCCTTCGTACCATCATAGAAAGGAACGTCTCCCCCACGGACCCTGCGAAAAAAGTGAAACTAATAATTTACTACAAGAGCAAGAAGACCAGTGGCCTGATTATGAAAAAACAATCCAGCCCCGTGTTGCAGGACCCTCTCAAGAAAACTAACGTTGTCTACCAGTACAAATGCCCTGTCCGGGAATGCCCCGGCGCTACATTGGTATGACGACTATGCGATTTTCGAAGAGGATATCCTGCCACGCTCAGGAAGGCGCCATCCATAATCATGCCAAAAAACGTCCACAATACCAGGATAATTAGGAATGACATTATTCCTAATATCAGAATTATCGATAAGGCAGCAGACCACCGTCGCCTCCACCGCCTCTTGGAGGCCCTACACATCGGGAAGGAGAGGACCCAGCCTCAACACCACCCAAGAGACTTCACTCCTCCCGACGGTGGCACGAAGGGCGCCGCCCGCCAGCACCATAGAGCCGATCGAACGGGCCAATCAGGTGCCCCCACCCGTCTATCGGCAATGAACTTCCCAATACTACGCTCCCAGTCTCCAGCGTCCGCACGAGAAGAGCAGTGCGAGCTTCCACCTCTGCAAGACGGCTTGACTCAGGGACTTAATCCTCTGTTCAGCCAATGAAAATGCAGCGCCCATCAGACAGAGCACCTGGGACACAATAAATACCGCCGAACGACCCCATTTCAATCAGTTCAAGCTCACCTTTCCTTGAAAATGAACCGATGATACGGTTGGAAAACGTTGGAATTCGTTACACCCTTTTAGACTAAGATTTGTTAACCACTTTTGTTTATCATATCAATAAATTATTATTTTTAGAAAACATTTCTTTCGCCGAGATATGAACATCGGCCAGCTATTAGCAAATATCAGCCCTGATGAGAAGAGAATAATAAGAAGAATTGAAAAGACCATATATAAAATCAATTCCACTGATGCTGCCATCATCTTTAACAAAACATGTTTGAGAGAGGGTCTCCTACCTTCATATATTATTATTATTATTTTATTATTATTATTATTTATTATTATTATTATATAGATTATTATCTACTGTAGAGTTCAATCTTTATTATTATTCCTCCTTCTAATCTTCTTCTCTCTTCTTCTTCTTCGTCTTCTTCTTTATCACAGTTCCGACCATCATACCCCATGAACGCTTCAGTGGGTACCCATACCCCTCTTCTCTCCCTTTTGTTATAAACGGATCTCCAAGTGAGGGTCAATTTGCATATGGCCATATCATCGTATCATTCATAGCGTGACGTCACGTCATGGTTGATGCTTAAGGGAAATGGGGCTATCTTTGACGCGCTTAAACAATCTATTTTTTTTTATGTTTCTCTTCTATTTTTTTCATTCTTCCTAGGAGCATAGAGAGAGTGGGAATAAAGACAGTAGGAAGCGAGAGAGAGAGTATTTGATATGTTAGAAACTTTTGACTTCTTTTATAGGGCGTAGAGAGAGAGAGAGAGGAGAGAGAGAGAGACTGGGGTGTAGGGAATAGAATGTGTGTAACAGAAAGAGTGAAAGAGAGAGTGAGAGAGAGACTGGGGTGTGTGGAATAGAGAGAATGTGTGAAGAGAGAGAGAGAGTTATGTTATTACGCATTTTTAATATTATAACAATGAAGCTTTTTTTATTATTGCTCTCAGTGTATGTTGCCAAAAACTTTTAGCATGTATGAAGAGAGCGAGAGAGAGAGAGAGCATCCTTATCTCCCATCTCATGCGAAACCGTCCTGTTTAGCCTAGTCATCAGAAGGCGCGATGAGGTGGTACCAACTGTCTTATGTGATTACGGGCAATTATTTAGGAAAACCAAAAAAAGGAGAGATTTGAATTATGACACAAAATCATAAAGAGAGAAAATAAATAACCACTTAAATCTCGAGCGCGATGGGCAAACCAATATTTACCAAAGACTATTGCATGACAAAATTCGTACAAAAAAATTAATAATAAGCGCTTCATGTTCCTATGACTAGGTCTAACTGGAGTAGTGTTTTTTGTTGATGCATGAATGGCTGTAATATTTATTCTGTAGAACCTCTTGCCGAAGAGTTTCGTAATCCAGGATAGTTAGTGGGTTACAGAGCAGATCTCAGTGTTACGATAGTATTAAAATGAATCCTAATGTTTTTTTCGTTGTTTTATAATTGTTATTGGTTCAGCGAGTTTTTCTTGATGTCCAGAGTGGCAGGTTTTTCCGTCTGTTTCCAGTTCTTTTTTTATTTGAATATAATGATAATATCATTAGCGTTCAAGTTTTCGTTGTTGATTTTTTTTATTAAAGTTCTTATTATTTTTTTTATCTAGTCTACTTTGTTGGTGATTTAGATAATCACGAATACAAGGCCACTTTAATGAAAAAAACAGGCTGTGTGCGACTGATATTATATATATATATATATATATATATATATATATATATATATATATATATAAAATATATATATATATATATATACATTCATTCATTCTTGCTCGTTCTATCAATAGCAACATCGTTTGAAAGACATTGAAAGACATTGAAAAGACGGTGAAGTTCTTGGATAGTCCAAGGAGCATAGACCAATACTCTGAGTTTTAGCAACGTTTCTGAATTTCCTAATAGTTATATTTACTCATCATAAGATGATGGATGCATCAAATGTGAAAAATATGGCAGGCAAAATGATTCATTTCATCATTCTAATCCGAAGATCACAAAGTGAGATCCAGAACACGTGTTATGTCAAAAAATGGGACTAAAAACTGTAGAACTCGGAAGCAAACTTCAACAAATATTGTGACGTTTGGAAACAAACTGAAATAAAGTTATCAAGCTTGTAAACCACCTAAAAATACAGGGTTTCTTGAAAACCAATCTAAAACAAGTTATAAAACTGAAAAATCAAGTAAAAAAATACTGTGTTTCTTAAAAGCCACCAAAAATGCTGTGTTTCTTGAAAACCAAACTTAAACAAAGCTATCAAGCTTGTAAACAAAATTAAACAAAGCTGTGAAGCTTGAAAACTGAACTTAAGCAAAGCTATCAAGCTTGTAAACAAAATTAAACAAAGCTGTGAAGCTTGAAAACTGAACTTAAGCAAAGCTATCAAGCGGAAAAATCACCTAAACACGTAAACAATGTCGTGTGGACTGAAAACCAAACTTGAAAAAAGCCATCAAGCTTGAAAACAAAACTAAACAAAGCTGTGAAGCTTGAAATTATATTGAAACAAAGCTATGACTCTTGAAAATCAAACTTAAACAAACTTAAACAAATTCATCAAGCTACAAAACAAACTTAAACAAACTTAAACAAATTCATCAAGCTTGGAAACAAAATTAGACAAAGATTTCAAACCTTGGAAACACAGCAAAACAAAGATAAACCATAGTCTGAAAGCAAAGCTAAACCAAGCTGAAAAAGGGTCTGAACGCAACGCTAAACAAACTTAAATGAAAGTCTGCAAGCAAATCTAAACAAATGTGAAAAAAAGTCTGAAAGCAGAGCTTGATCAGACGGATAACAACGGGGCAGTTTTGATATCTGGTGGATGAGCAAAGCAAAACACTTGAAAGTCATGGAAGCAAGTTGCAAGTCTGCTTGAGGTACGGGAGGCGTGAAAGCACATATTCGAAATATCTTTTAAAGTGCCGTTGTTTACCCTGGTTTTGTCTACTATTATTATTATTATTATTTAAAGAATTCAGCGAGTTGATTTTAATTCTGCCATTCTCTTTAACAGTATTTGCCTAAATGAGGGTCTTTTACCAAAATATTATTATTATTATTATTATTATTATTATTATTATTATTATTATTATTATTATTATTATTATTATTATTATTATTATTACAAGTGTACTTTGCGCTGGGGCGAGTGGCGGTTGTTATGTGGTTAGGTTAGGTTAGGTTAGGTTAGGTTTAAGTTACCTGTTCATGATGTTGTAATGACTCGTATTAAAAGCAAAACTAACGTCAACACTAATTCTTCACCCTTCCCACTAACGCCACGCAGATCCAGGCCCTAAAAGCACGTGTACAAAAGGACGCTTTATGAGCATCCCAAACCCCATCTCTGCATCCCACCCGGGCCAGCATTATTGGCGTCGTCACCAGAGAGCTCGTGGAAGACTTGATTTTATTTCCCACTTTTCCTCGATGGCACGTAGACGGTGAAACGCTTTCGACTTACTAAATCCTTCCCTAAAAACACTTTCTCCTCCCTCGGTTCCTCTAAAGGCTTGCGTTGGTCCTTAACTCATCCTGTGTGTCGGTGGTTAAATGGAATTGTTGGTTTGGCTGCTTTTTCACCGCGAAAGATACATTTTCGTTTTGTTTGTTTTGTGTCTGCTTGTGGTTCTTCGCAAAGACATTATACGGCCGAATTTACTAATCTCTTTCATTTCATATTAATCGGTATACTTCTCTAATACAATAAAAAAAATTCATAGATATTGCTTCGTTTCATTACTATCCTAACAAGGCGTGATTCGACCTTCAGCTTACTCGGGGCGCTTGATAAAACCTACAGTCAAACAGAGCGTTGTTTCACCAACGAAAATTAAGATAAATACTCCATATTCTATTAAAAATGTTCTGTACTGTTTAACATGCTCATTATTCATTTTTTACATTTAATTTCTAATAAATAAATCATAAATATCCTATCCTATAATTCCTGTATTTTTAACTCGACGCGAAACACCTTTTTCAGACCTTTTTTTTCAGGGGGAGGGACCTTTCCAACCCACACAACAACAACAGCAACAAAGTAGTACCTTTTAAGTCTTTCCTAAACCTCCCTACCCCCCCAACAAAAATATCAACAACAACAAAGTAATATCATGGTTTCAAAAGGTCTTATTTAAATTTCCGGATTTCTTCCCAAAATCAGGATATTAACAGCTACATTTCAATTGACGTAAAAATTCCAATTCTTTTTATTCTTATTTATTTTTTTTTACTAAATTGTGAATGTCAATTTATTTTGAATGATTGATTTGCAAGCAAATTTTCCAAGCTGTGGGCAGTGTTCACGTCAAAACGTTAGGGAATTAACAAGGAGATAGGAAATAGGAGATAGAGTACGAGGGGAAAAAATAGAAACATATATATATATATATATATATATATATATTATATATATTATAATATATATATATATATTATATATATAATATAGATAGATAGATAGATAGATAGATAACAGGTATATCACAAAATTGAAAAATAAAAAGACAAATAGCTCAAAATTTGATTAAATCTAAAATGGTTAGATAGTACGTAATAGATTTTAGCTAAAAAAGTAGCATATTCATTCCAAATTAAAATGTTTGAATTAATCAGAAAAATAATTTCAAATGATGATATTCCTTATTCTTCCTGAGAACCGTGTAGATGAACTACTTCATGCATTCCCACTTTGATATATTCCCGTTTTAATATATATTCTTTATTAACCAATTTTTAGTAAAAAAATTCAACCAGTAAAAATGTCGAGAGTGAAATCACGGCAACGACGAGACCAAGAAAAGAGAAAATGGGGAGAGAAAATAATTGGAAATAAAACAGAACATTTTTGAAAGTACGGGTGAGTCGTAAATTAACTTATGAAAGAAAGGGAAGCTCTCTTTAAACATAAAAAAAGGCCGAAATTAAATGTCACCCAAGATGATGCAGGGCTCTGGAGTTTCATATTTAGATTTAATTTATATTATTATATATATTTTCATTTTATTATTTCATATTTTCTTATATTCTTACAGAAAAAAAACTAAAAACATCGAGAACCACTACTAAAACTCAAAAGAATCGCCGATGATGTTCCTCTCCACCCTGGAATGGAGCGAGTCACTCGGCAATTCAGCCCCTTATAGCATTTTGCAGATCGAGACGCCGTAACGAAGAGAGAAAAAGAGACACAAACAGAAACACCAATTCCTGGGGCGCCTTTGACGTCCAAGAACCTTTAACGTGACCTGAGGGCATCTTCCCTTTTTTTGCCAACCGAAAAGGCAACCAACAGGAAAAAAGAGAAAGAGGTGCGGAGGGAAACAGTACTCAGAGAAAGAGAGAGAGAGAGAGGGGCGTGGCTCCGAGAGAGCGCGCAAGAGAGTCCAGAGGTATATAAAGAGACGGCTTCCAGTTCCAGGGCATCATCTTCATATCTCCTTCTCAGCCATGAAGCTCCTGGTGAGTCCACTAGAGCGGCGGCCAAGTGGGTCGGGTCACGCCTCGATCCACGAATCCCTTCCCGGTTTTCGGGGGTTCTTCGACTATTCCACGACTCTCCCACTTGCAATGTTTTGTTTTGGTTTGAAATCGTCTTCCTTTAAACTCGCTCATCTGTTTACCTTGAGCTTTTTAAAAACCCCAATCCCTCCTAACTTCAACTTTATTTCGCTGCAAAGTCCAGATTCTAAACCGACAAATCTTCTTAAATACCAGGACTTAAGTGGAAAACTCGTTGCCTTGATTAATTCATCTGTCCCATACCCTTGAACCTTCTTGGATATTCAAACTTCTCTATCATCCTCAATTCACCATCAATTCTAAACACAGCAATTATCAACTTACTCACTTTCTGTTCTAAGTCTTGACAAACTTGTCAAATCTGTCGAATTTTTAGTTGTCTATCTTCAATACTCTGTTCTTCGACGGCCTTTCAATCCTAGATTTCCCTTCATTTTAATTTGCAATTTAAAAATGAGATTAAAAGTGAAGACATATACAAATCATTCAGTTACATATCATCCCGATTGCCTTCAAGTCTGACTCAGTCATCATACATACAAGAGATGAGTTATTGCATTGCACTTAATCCTGAAATGACGAATCAAAACAGTTATTTAATACTAAATGTACATTCAAAGGTTTGAGATATTTATTCATCAGAGAAAAAGTAAAAATACTTGTAGCATATAATCTGCTAAAATACATAAACACATTTCTTGGCAATATTTGTTTCACGGTATTCTTACCTATATAAATACATATAACACAACGACACAAAACACACACACACACACACACACGCACACACCCACATGTATACAAACACACACACACACACACACATATATATATATATATATATATATATATATATATATATATATATATATATATATATATCATGTGTGTGTATTTGCCCTGCATACCTACACTCTGTAATTTACTTTGTATTTCTCATTATTGTCTCATTTTAAACATTTATCTTTTAACCTATTTATAAGAAACTCATTTATGTACAACTCTGATTATGTTCAAAAGTTAACTTTAAATTTAATTCTTTATTCATATTAAGTTTTCTTTTATTGCTGAATTTTTTCCCAGGTTATTAACAGAAAATTGCTGCATAAACAGAGAAAAATCGTAATGAAAATACAGTTATTCGTTGCGAGAGCAAAACAAGAGTTTCTTTAATATTTGCTAAGTCTATATCCACTTGAAAGTACCTAATTCAAAATGATGATAAAAGAAGTTAAATATTTATATGTTCTAATATTACTGTTTGTGTGAAAACGTAAAGATTAGATCAATATTCTGAATTGAAGATGCAGCATCAGTAACACTGGATCATATATAGTACAACATAAGTCAGGGTTTAATTAAACAATATTTAAGCTGCTCTTGAAACAAGAGCCGGTGCGCGCATAAGCCGAGCTTAAGCTTAGCTAGCTGACTATCTTGAGCAAAGTTTGACATCACTGCATTGTTTATATTTGTATTTTTATTGTGAAAACGTCATTTTACTCACTACTTTCCTCTTACCTTCCAGGTTTTCATCTGCGTTCTAGCAGCCACTCGGGCAGCTAAGTTAGAGGGACATTCCTCACATGGGCACAACGACGGCTCAACAGGGGTGTCCCTGCCTATATTGGCCGATGTAGACGTGAGGTCATCCCCAGGTCAACTCTACTCAACCCCATCCAATCAGGGATTCTCTGGCGGCTCCAACTCTATTGTCCAGTCAGCTAACGCTTTCTCTGGACAGTCATTCCCCACTCCTCATGCCCACGAAGTCCCTGCACCATCACACCAGACCTTCCCTGAAGCCCCCTCTCAGTCCTATTCTCAGCCATCCAATCAGTTAGGATCTGGACTGTCAGGACCGGGTTCCCAGATTGTCCCAGCTGCTCCTTCAAGATCCTTCTCCCTCACCGGATCAGGTGGCCAAGCATTCCCTGAGCCTTCAGTTCACGCTCACTCAGTGTCCGGATCTGCTGGTCAGTCCTTCACTGGTCTTTCAGGCTCCTCTTTCCAGGCTCAGCCTGCACAGCCCTCCCAGACATACTCTGAGCCTTCGGTCCATTCTGGCTCTGCTCATGCTGCTGGCCAGTCCTTCAATCAGTTCTCTGGTTCTTCCTCATTACACTCTCACTCTGCACCTTCTGGATCAGCTGGTCAGTTCCTCGGTGGATCAGGAGGTTCCTCATTACACTCTCACTCTGCACCTTCTGGATCAGCTGGTCAGTTCCTCGGTGGATCAGGAGGTTCCTCATTGCACTCTCACTCTGCACCTTCTGGATCAGTGGTCAGTTCCCGGTTGGTCAAGGAGGTTCCTATTACACTCACTCTGACCTTCCTGGATCAGCCTGGTAAGTTACTCGGTGGATCAGGAAGGTTTCCTCATTACACTCTCACTCTGGCACCTTCTGGATCAGGCTGGTCCCAGGTTCCTCGTGGAATTTCAGGAGGTTCAACTCATTGCACTCTCACTCTGCACCTTTCTGGACCAGCTGGTCAGTTCCTCGGTGGTGATCAGGAGGTTCCTCATTACACTCTCACTCTGCACCTTCTGGATCAGCTGGTCAGTTCCTCGGTGGATCAGGAGGTTCCTCATTACACTCTCACTCTGCACCTTCTGGATCAGCTGGTCAGTTCCTCGGTGGATCAGGAGGGTCCTCCTTTTCTAACCAAGCTTTGCAGCCAGCTCAGCCTTCTCAGACATACTCTGAACCTTCAGTTCATTCAGCGTCTGGCTCAGCTCTCCAGTCTTTCAGCCAGTCCTCTGGTTCTTCTTTACACGCGCACTCTACACAGTCACTCGCCGGACCTTCTGCTCAGGGATTCAGTGCATCAGCAGGTGCTTCCTCTCAGGCAATCAATCCAGAATTTGTAAGATCAAGCGTGTCGTCATCCAGTGGATTTGGAGGTGTTGCGACACTCTCATTCTGAAGCTTCTCATCAGACATCCTTTGGAGTGAATGAGGGTTCCTTCTCTGGAGTATCATCACAAGGACCTCAGGTTTCATCTGGCTATGGAGCTCCTGGCGCTGGTAATTGCAGGGAAGGAGAGGTTTCCCATTTCGATGGCAGCTGCGTTGTCCCAGAGGTTTCACGACATGTGTTTGTTTACCAAGCACCAGAGAGAGAAGGCCGTACCTATGGCCCACCTCCAAAGATCCCCCTGCCCAAGGAGGAGCACAACATTGTATTCATCCGCACCCCAGAGGGAGGACCAGCACAAGACCCCATTGTCATCCCCCCACCCCAGAAGAAACACATCATCTACGTCCTGAACAAGGATGCTGGCCAACAACAACAGAAGATCATTGAAATCACAACGCCCAAACCTAAGAGCCCAGAGGTCTACTTCGTGAACTATGCTGAAGGCGAAAACCCTACTTTGCCCGGTGGCATCGACTTCGAAACAGCTCTGAATTCTGCTGTTCATGCTGATGGACAGGTGATTGGCGGTGGAAGCTCAGCTGGGCCTATTGGCACTTCGATCAGAAATCTTCCTGCCAGCCACGACTCCGCTGGCCATCAAGGAACCAGCTTTGGTGGAGAAGGCTTCGTCAGTGGCAGTGCTGACGCTGCAGGCTCCTTCGGCCCAAGTGCTGCTTCAGGATCCTTTGGTTCAGGTGCTACTGCAGGATCCTTTGGCTCAAGTGGTGCTACAGGATCCTTTGGATCAGGCGCTACTGCAGGATCCTTTGGTTCAGGTGGTGCCGCAGGATCCTTTGGATCAGGTTCTTCTGCAGGATCCTTTGGCTCAGCTGGCGTTACAGGATCCTTTGGTTCAGGTGCTGCTACAGGATCCTTTGGCTCAAGTGGTGCTATTGGATCCTTTGATTCAGGTGTGGCTACAGGATCCTTTGGTTCAGGTGCAGCTACAGGATCCTTTGGTTCAGGTGCTGCTACAGGATCCTTTGGTTCAGGTGCTGCTACAGGATCCTTTGGTTCAGGTGCAGCTACAGGATCCTTTGCTTCAGGTGCTACTGCAGGTTCCTTTGGCTCAAGTGCTGGTGTGGACTTTGCCGCAAACGTCAACAGCTTCAGAGGAGGAAGTTCGTCCTCGGGGGGACTTCAGCTCAGGGTGGACGACAGTCACGAGGCCTTTGACGATGATTCTGTAGTCCTCCGTAGCAATGCCAACAGCAGAACTAATCTCCAGATTACACCAGCTGCTGGTGTGCCACTGCCCTCAGCCCAGTATGGCGCACCCTAAACTGAGCAATTGACCTTTGCAATGTACAAGGACCTTATAATACTCAACTGGACACATGCGTTTACTCATAAGCTCACTACTGAATAAGTACACTTCGACATACGAACATGTTTGACTCTAGTTCATAAGTTCTCTAGTCAGTAAGAAACATTTTATTTTGTTAGATATCTCTATTTCTATCACAAATAAAGGATTTATTCTGATACTTTA
>NC_087221.1:44346796-44366796 GCF_015104395.2 Macrobrachium nipponense
ATAAATTACTAAATTGCTAAAATTCATAGTTAACTAGATTGTACTAAGACTAAGAAATTTGCATTCAAGGTTCAAATTCGGAGCCAATTAAATTTTACTAAATTATGACGAATTAAGTATTAAGGGAAATATTCCGAGCTAGTTATACGATACTACACTTTCAAGACTTTTGCATCTAAGGTTAAAATTCCGATCTAATTTGATATCACTATAATTTTAAGCATTATAAAAAATTAATTTAGCAAATTTTAAGCGGCACAATTATGAAAAACAATGAGGCAAAATTCTGAATGTACCTAAGTCAGAAGTTCTACACAGTACGTAACGTCCCAAGGGCTGGAACCTATCGTCCTAACCATTTATTTTAATAGCGTCATTCTTGACGGTAATAAGAGCAGTAGCAATAGCGTGAATAATTATTAAAGTCTTGATAAAATAGAGAATTAGATTAATTGTTAAGAGATCTTGAGGTTGTGTATATTTGTAAAAAATATGGTTATTTTTCATAGTTACTAATCTTTGTTTTTTTCAGACAGAAATATGATAAAATGAGTTATCAGAAAATGAAGAAATATCTACCATCACCTTTCGATATGTAATAATGTTTTATTCATGTATGAAATAAATGACAAATTTTACTCTTTTTCTCATTTTATAAAAGGTTCAGTTTTTTTTTCATAAAAACTGAGTACATTCTATAGTTTTTTTTTATTACTGAACTTAAATACTTACTGTCATACAGTCTTCAACCATTTACACGAAGTCGTCTAATTGATTACTGTCATTTCCTCACGCATTATTACAAACGATCTTCACATTTGTCTGTATTTTCGAATGAGCAACCGAAATTTAAAAAAATGAACGTGCTGACTAATAAATACTATTTGACATAGATAATAATCGTCTTGATATGCAAATGCTCAGGCACAATATCACCAACTAAAACCTAAGCTTTTGTGAAAACATTTAGTAGAAATAACAACATAAAAAAGCAAATAAACAAGCCGTTATCAAAATCAAACTTAGCCCCGAAGTGTTGTTCGTCACTTTCTCTTTCACAAAAATCCCTTTTCATCTTCACAAGAAGAAGAAACTCAAGGGAAAAGAAAAATAAATCGATGGGAGGCGCCTCCATGCTATTATCATTCGGACGAAAGGGCAGATCCGGGTTGATACAGGAATTTGGAGAGGGGATTTCAACTCTCTCTCTCTCTCTCTCTCTCTCTCTCTCTCTCTCTCTCTCTCTCTCTCTCTCTCTAGGATGGTCAATTCAGACAGACAAACAGATAAACATTCAAGTTACACTGTCTGAGGTAAAATGATAACACAAAGACACTAAGAAAAGTAAAGTTTAACAAAACAATAAAAATGAAATAATCCTCAATTTTCTTTTCAGAAAACTCACAGGACTGAGCAACGTTGCGCAGTCAAATCTTAAGAACGCCTCAGATATTGTGAGAAAGCGCGATAATACGAGTACCCTTTTCTTCTCTCTCTGTCTCTCTCTCTGTCTCTCTCTCTCTCTATCTATCTCTCTCAAAATCAGTCTATTCATTTATCTACCTATTTTTCTATCGATCTATCATTGTGCATAAAAACAATGAAAAGTAGGATTTGAAACAGGTTATACACACACACACACACACACACACACACACACACACACACACACACACACATATATATATATATATATATATAAAGAGAGAGAGAGAGAGAGAGAGAGAGAGAGAGAGAGAGAGAGAGAGAGACTACCCTACATATCTCCAAACACAACCATGCGTGCAAAAGTCACACATTAACTAGAACTCATTTCAACCAGTTATCACAAAAACACGACGCAGAATAACGTTCGATAATATACAAGCAAATGCCTAACGCAACTGCAACACCTTGCACTTTATCAAGCAATAATCAATATGCATACATTTTAATAACACGGGCTTGCGTCGTTCATAAACCATTTATTAGTGGCAGAAAACCGCTAAGTATTCGTATGTCGTTTATGTGAATTACACAATAGCAAAAAGTGGATCATTAGGAGAAAGTGTGACTTAGGTGTTTGAATGCACCGAATTGATTTTTTTTTCATAAGCTGTTTATACATATCAGGTATCTAAATAAATATTAGGCTATAAATGTCTTTTGTTATAGAATACTGAATTATATTTGGAAGCTTGTTATTTCTGACTAAAATCGTTGCATTTATGTGTATATAAAAATAAAATAAAAAATCATATAAAATCAGATAAAGGTAAAATAACGTTAATTAAAATCGAACCATAGAAGAGACTGGTATAACCTATAATTTTATTTCATGAGGATGTTTAAAATTGTCTGTATTTTTTTTATTTAGTTTATAGAAAACATTACAATTTTTGTCTATCAAACACTTCTATAACAGACTGTCCTTTTTAGATTCAGTCCCAAATTCAAGTGTTCAAATTTCAGTTGAAGAATCAGTGAATATTGCGAGTTATTTTTCCAGTCGTAAATAAATGATTAAGATTTTGGAACATAAAAACACTGAAAAGGAAAGTTATAAAAAAAAATTTTGCTTTCGATTAAAGTTTAATATCTGGAGGGTAACAGATGTTGCACGATGCATTATATATATATATATATCTATATATATAATATATATATATATATATATATATATATATATATATATATATATATATATATATATATATAAGACAAAATCAGTGACTTTGAACGAGAGAGAGAGAGAGAGAGAGAGAGAGAGAGAGAGAGAGAGAGAGAGAGAGAGAGAGAGAGAGAGAGAGAGAGAGAGTAAGAGAGTACTTATCAGAAAAGTTATGGAATATTCTTCCTGCCAAACACGTCAAAACCTAGCACAAATTTAGTGTTAGCCGAAAAAAAATATTCACGTCACTAACGCTATTCTATTACATGGAACCGACTCTGACTTCGGCTTTAGAATCACAATTAAAACTTAAGTCAAGCAAGCCAAAAACACAAGGAAACGTTCGGGAATGATATCACCTTTATTTGCAAGATTAGCTTTATTCGCCTGAACGTAAAAAAGGCATTAAACATTAATAATCTCTGCGAGCATCTTCTCATAAAGCACGAAAACAAAAGCGCTTATGGAAACGCTTATTGACGAAAAAACGTGAAATACGACGCAGGGATGAGAAGGTCAATCTGAGATCATTTCTTCGTAGCGTCAGAGAAAATTCATCTCAAGCAAAATTATCTCCTTTTTTTCTAAGCAAGAGAAAGTGAAATAAAGTGAAAGAAAATGTTAATGGTCAGTCTGTTTATCCAGACAAATAGAAAACACATATCAACAAAAAAAGGAGACTTATCAATCGTTTGTGATCTAGAGAAAGTTTAAGAAAGATATATAAAGACTGGAGACTTTATCGAAGGCTCACACTTGCTTTCTTAGTCTCTCTGAGTCCATGGCTTCGTTTTTGACCCACCACCAGACTCCTGCGGTCTGTTGCAAGGTCCAGTGATGTTTGAAAGGATACCCCTTCACTTTTGTTTGGTCTCAGTGGAAATAATTCTTTATTCGCTCTGGATTTTAAGTGAAAATTATTATTATATGACGAATAGAAGATATATATATATATATATATATATATATATATATATATATATATATATATATATATATATATATATATATATATATATATATATATATATATATATATATATATATATATAGAATGTCCTTTTACTTTAATGCAGCAGTATAATATGGTGATAAAAGGCCCATCAAAACGGCTATTTTACGGTGCAACCATATATTTCGAGCACTTCCTTCTGTGTTCCTGATCAAATATATGGTTGCAAGGTTAAAATAGTGTTTTATGGGCCTTTTATACTTCATATATATATATATATATATATATATATATATATATATATATAATATATATATATATATATATATATATATATATATATATATATATATATATATATATATATATATATATATATGTATAAAGCCGTTATTTGAAAGAGAGAGAGAGAGAGAGAGAGAGAGAGAGAGAGAGAGAGAGAGAGAGAGAGAGAGAATAAAAAAACTGTTGCAATAAAATGCTTTAAGTAACAAAAACCAACCACAAAAGATTTCAGGGCAACTTAATGCCACACTCATCCGTGAAAATAACTATTGGAAAACATCTTATCAGCCAGATCGTGAACAAATATTGAAAGAGAAACCTTAAGATTTACCTCCGACTGTCATGTGCCTTGGGCGAATTGTTGTGGACTGAGAAATGAAATGTGTTACTGATGAAATTGCAATGCTAGGCTCGTCGGAAGATATAATGATTGCGTTGGATCTCTCTTTCTCTCTCTCTCTCTCTCTCTCTACTAAAAGATTGCATTCTGTATAGCAATAAAGTCTGGTATGTGGTCGTGGGTATGTTTTCTATGCGCCTATGAAAAATTAAGGTATATTATTCTCTCTCTCTCTCTCTCTCTCTCTCTCTCTCTCTCTCTCTCTCTCTCTCTCTCTCTCTCTCTCTCTCTCTCTCTCTCTCTGAGAAATTCTCCATATCTCTGAAAACTGAACAACAAAATTTCCCCAAAAGTTTGATAAAAATGAAAAAATTCAGCACACATCCAACCTGACCATTTTTCTTGCCATCGTCATTCATTATATCTAAGACACAAACATGAACTTGACAGAACAACATCTCGGTAACCTTGTCTCGATCAGTTGAACAACAGAGAACCCACTGGGGAGTAACTGTGTTCCAAAAGAAAACAAATTTCTTTTATTATTGTCTATATTTTGAATTTTCGTATTCGTTCGAAATCGTATAGACGTAACCGTGACAGTTTCATGATTTATAGGCTTGAGTTTTACGTTTTACATTTGCAATGATTAACAAGTCATGTTAGACTTGAACTAATGGCAAAATATTTTAATTTTCTTTGCAAATGTTGAAAAAACATGATAGAGTTGATTTTCATTAATAAGTGTTAATTGTTACATTTGTATGTGATGAACTAATTGCAAAATATTTGAATTTCGTTTGCAAATGTTGAAAAATCTTGTTAGACTTAACTTTTCTTTTCATAATGTCTGTAATGTTTTACGTTTTTGCACGTAATAAACCGATTCCAAAGAACATTGGATATCATTTGTAAAGAAATAAAAATAAAATAAAAAAATAAAACTTATCGGACTTTTAAAGAATAGACGTCAATTCTGCCATCACCTTATCTATGTCACGTCCAAATAAAACCTTTTACAACATAATTACTATAAAATTTATGAGGATTTATTGAAAGCTCCACACAGAAAAAGTTCCAAATAACAGAATCACAATGAGATTTCTAAACGTTTAGAAAACGTTCCAGATTCTTCTGGTGGAAGAAGAAGAAGAAGAAGAAGAAGAAGAAGAAGAAGAAGAAGAAGAAGAAGAAGAAACTCGGACAGGCGATAGCAGAAGTAGCCCAATAAGGCGAGGTGACCTGACTTCTTGAATAAACAGCCAGACAAATGGACCGAAAAATGGGGCCACGCCCACCACTCACGCTTTAGATTCATTTAAGGATCCCCAAGGACACCTTGTAGGATTTCCACGACCCCGCAAATTCTGTACGAGGATGTAGGATGCCAAATGGGTGTCCTGCTTTCTCTTGGTTTGAGAAGTAAAAAAAAAAAAAATGGTTAAATGAACAGAGAGAATTAGATCTTAGGAAATGGTCGGAGTGGCCATGAGTCACAGTGAGGCCTGGAAGGCAAATTAAGTGAATGAGTGAATTAGTAGAAAAAAAAGAAAGAAAGAAAGAAAGGTGGGAGGGGGTATAAAAGCACGGTAGACTAACTACATACTAATTTATATCTCTCAGAATCACACTTCCCCAGTTAAATATTGATTTATCTCTCAGACTCACACTTCTACAGTTACATACTAATTTATCTCTTGGCACCACAAACGTCATGCCTGTAGCAGAATATCTGACTGGTGTTCTGAAAAGGTAAGCAATATATCCGGTATGTAATAGAGGTCTTAAATAGTGTTACTGCCCATTTATTCTGAAATATACGATAGAGATAAAGTTAATTCCTTAAGCTATTGCTACAGCTAAACTCGCTATAATCTTTTTTTATGATTATTATGAAGTCTTGAAAATTTAAAAAGATGTTGGTATGGTATATATGATAATAATTTTCATTCACTTAAGACGGCATGCAAACTTTAAACCAAAGTTTTTTAAATCTTACAATCTGCTATTTAAAACTTCATGTTTACTCTCTCCTTCAAAATAGAAACCTTGTAAGATATATTGTCTATGTTCTATAAAATATTTTACAATTCACTGCACGTAATTTTGTATTTGATAGTGCCATCAAAAATATCTCCTCCACTTGAGGAAGTGAAACACGATTAAGAATATTATACAACAAACTTCAAAAACGAATGTTCAGTGTTATGACACATAGACATAAATCACGTACGTTCACAGTCACGTCACACACACCATATGGCAAGTGATGTAAAAAGCGTATTCGATTATGTATTTACTGTAACCGATATCTAGTTTAGTCTTCGCATCCTGGTGTTTACCATTCGGAGTAAGTGGGGAATTTATCAGCAGAACTCCCGAAGGCTTCCTTTTCATTCGTTGTTGCCGGAAGTCTTTGCTATTTTTTGTAGTCAGGATTGTAAGTAGGTGTCATGAAAGTATTATAAGCATGTGCTATGAATGTGTCCAAGCAATGTTGCACAATGACCTCTCTTCAGGTTTTGAAAGAAAGAGTTTTGACTCATATGCACTTTTTTTAACAAATGCCAGAGATGAAACCGTATTATACAATGCAGCATGAGACCCGTAATAGCAGTATTATGTATTGAAAATTCATTTTTTATTCTGCGCAAAAGCATTTTAGTATAAAACATAAATTAAACTTGTGGATACCACATCTTTAGAGGCAGGAGGAGGGAGGAGTAATATCTCGAAATTTCTGTCGACGGAAAATCAAAATTTAATGTAAAAAAATCTGAGATTTAAAGAACAATTTAAAGCCATATGTTTTTAACCATCAACCAACATCCGTGAAACCATAATAAAATCATATAACATTAACGTACAAAGCGCAATTAGCCAACTACTGACCTTTTTAAGCCATTAAAACCTGCTGCATTTTCTTCATAACAATTAAAGAGAATCATAATGAACAAAAGTAGGTACGCTTGAGTACGCACGGCTGCTGTTTATTCAGCAAGCAATTACCACAAGGAAAATGCATCATGCAAAGATTTATTTTGGCTATTCTCAAGAGGAGACGGATTAGGAGACAACAAAAAGCTTGGGGAACGCCGTATGTAAATGGGTTGCTTGTGGAATACAACACCACCTCAGGTTATCATCGTTTTGAAGCTGTTTGTCTACAAGCTAGAAAAATACGACAATTTCGTCAGAGGTAAAAAGGAGGTTGCATTTTGAAATATGTCTCTCCACTTCCAGAAACCTCATAACGTATACATAGGAAAATATCTGATGAATAAATAGTGATATATCAGATGAAAAATGAATAAATATGTGGTGAATACCAGACAAGTGGTTCCAACACTTCATGAAGGATTGTATCGTTGAGGTCTTGTTATGTAAATTCTTACACCTCTCTCTCTCTCTTCTCTCTCTCTCTCTCTCTCTCTCTCTCTCCTCTCTCCTTCTCTCTATCTCTTCTCTCTCTCTCTCTCTCTCCAGGTTTTTTTTTCTCTCCACCTCCTGCCCAACCTGCAACACTGAATGAGCGCTAGTTGATTTGGTAAACAAGCATAATTAGTTCAAGGGGAGAGAGAGAGAGAGAGAGAGAGAGAGAGAGAGAGAGAGAGAGAGAGAGAGTTAACATGTCGTTTTCTGTAGATAACCAAAAAAAATAATTTGCAATGAAACCAATTTTATGTGATCCAAGCTTGCAAAATGTGTACTTTCAGTGTATATAAATATATATACATACATATATATTATATATATATATATATATATAAATATATATATATAATATATATATATATATATATATATATATATATCTATATATATATATATATATATATATATAGATATATATATATATAATATATATACGTATAAGAAGTAAATAAAAGCCCTCCCGCTACATCCAACAATAAAAGCAAGACATATAACCTCAATGATGAAAAATGACGAAGCAAAAATTAATAGCATGTTCTCCTGAAGTTTACCTCTCACAAACCTGCTATAAAAAATAATTATATTCAGATAATATCTTACCCGGCACCGTGAAAGTAATTGAGGGCCTGGCTCAAAGCAACAAGGTCTCAGGACATTTGCATATTCACATATTTGTTGATTTAAAAACGAAAAGAATACGATATGTTTACATTTGAAGACTGGCAATGAACTTGCATCTCTTGTTTAGCGTTGACATGAATAGCATTTGATGATTTCAAAATCACGGGGTCGTGTTAATGCTTTTATAAGCGATCTCTGATAAAACATAGGACATTTTTCTTGGTGTGGGTATGGGGCTTCCAACCTCTCATCCCAAATTAGAATTTTTTTTTTCTTTTTTTTTTGAAATTTGAGAGGGAGGTGCGAATAGTATGGAAATGAAGTAAAATACTTGGAAACCATCATGACTTTATATTTAAATAACAAAGTCATAATTTACTACCTATTCCATATCATTTAATAATAACAATAATAATCGATATTGATAAGGATCCCTTTATCATTTATGAATACATCATAGTGTATAACTACGTCATAAAAATATGCATAAACGATTCCTAAGAAAACAAATATGCATATATATACATATATTTATAAAATATATGTATATATTACATACACGCACACACACACACACCACACACATATATATATATATATATATATATATATATATATATATATATATATATATATATATACATATTTTATACATATTCATATATATGATATAGTATTATATATATTATATTGTTATGGTGTAATATTATTTATAATCAAGTATATTAATTATATATATATAGATATATATATATATATATATATATACTATATACTACTAAACAACTTCGTATGACAAGTTGCAAACAAAAGTAACTCCATTAAAAATAAATACATAAATATTTCAAACTATTCAGCGACAAAACCTCAAAGACCTATCCACTAATAAATCATACACATTCAAACACAAACCTTATGAAACGGTGCAGTAAGGTCCAAATCTCCGAGTAACATTATAGAAATTAACGAATATGAAATGAACCTTATGCAATATTGTAATAAGGTCTATATCCCCGTATATTTCTTCAATACACGTTTAGAAAATTATGTTCTTCACAGTAGAAAGATTGAGGAACATGAAAATGAAAAACAAACATTTCCAGTTGCTTGCCCGTCGGCTTCGACTGTCAAACGTCAAGATGGTGACGCCAGTAGTTGTCAACAGGTACGCAATTAGTCAATGGAAAATGCATTAATACACACGCACGCACACACATATATATATATATGTGTATATATATGTGTGTGTGTGTATGTGTGTATATATCTATATATAGATATATATATATATTATATATATATATATATATATAATGTATATATATATATATCCTATATAGAGAGAGAGAGAGAGAGAGAGAGAGAGAGAGAGAGAGAGAGAGAGAGAGAGAGAGAGCTTGTAATTATTCCAGACGTGAAAGGAATGAGGTTACAGTATCATAAAAGGAAAATAAATGAAATCGGGTGTTATAAAATTTATTGGGCTTCTGTATAATTAAAGAAATGGAATAAAAAGTATGTAAATTAGTAAAATTGGAATAAACATTTCAAATATATATTTTTCGACCTTTGGAAAGTAATTTCGATCTATTGATGCTTGCAAATGAATATTTAGACATTTTATTGTGTAGGACAAAATATTAAAAAATATACTCATATTTTTTAGTGTATTCGTTGACGTCTGTCTTCATGAATATCTGGTTTGCGGTTTGCATAACCATTATCCCTGTTCATATTCCACTCTCTCTCTCTCTCTCTCTCTCTCTCTCTCTCTCTCTCTCTCTCTCTCTCTCTCCTCATAAAAACTCCTCAAGAAAGAGAAATTTATTGTGCATTTTACACCAAGTAAAACATTCACGGTTTGAAATTAACGTTATATATATTGGACCAATTATATCTTTTTTCACCTGATAATTACGCTTAATTAAGACATCTCAGAGGAGAGAGAGAGAGAGAGAGAGAGAGAGAGAGAGAGAGAGAGAGAGAGGACAAAACCAAGAGACTTCTTTGCCAGGTATTAGTGGGAACATATATGCAATTAAACTTTCGTAACTTGTAATTACTATCAGGGAGCAACTGCTAAATATAGCCACAGGAAAAGATTTGGGAAAAAGTATCAGACAAAGACTTTGGTAAAAAGCGTAATAAAAACTTAAAAATTTATTGGGTACATTTAACAATAAGTTCAATTCACGAATGTCAATTGATGGCCAAGTATGCAATTAATATGCTTCTGCTTTACGTTAAAATTTTATTTTGCTAATACCGTTTTATTGGGTGGGATTCAAATTACGCCCGGACATATACGCAATGCGCATATGTAAGAGAATATGCATTTAGTAACATACGCAGGGATGCGTGTGTTTATGTACTGTATACAGTTATGTGTATACATAACTTACAATTTACCCCAAGCACGTATGAGTATATAATATATATATATATATATATATATATATATATATATATATGTCTATATATATATATAATATATATATATATATATATATATATATCCATATATAGATATATATATATATATATATATATATATATATATATATACACAAAAAGAGAGAGAGAGAGAGAGAGAGAGAGAGAGAGAGAGAGAGAGAGGCAGACAGAAACCTTAGTTGAGATACAGAGAGAAGAACGAAGATCTGAGTTGGGAAGTCCAGTGGTTTGCCTTTGTAAGCTGTAAATAGGTCTGAGAGAGAGAGAGAGAGAGAGAGAGAGAGAGAGAGAGAGAGAGAGAGAGAGAGAGACTCGACACAGACAGCCTTGTTGTAAAAAGGATGAAAACAAAAGCAACTTTGCATCCTTAACTGTAAGAGTATTTTACACCCACAAAGGCAGACAGACACATAGACATTTAGACATTTAGACAGACTGACAGACAGGAGAGTGGAATACCAGCAACCTAAAGAGCGTAAAATTTTTATTGCAAATGGAGCAAAAAGACTCTTGAAATACGACGATATCTGTCTAATTCCGTCTCCTCGATAGACCGTGAAAGATGACAGGGTACTTTCTGAAAAGTCGATTTCAAGGAAATTACAGAATGGAAAGTAAAAAGAAATTGACTGATAATTATATGATATACGAAATGTATGGATGACAGGGGAAATGGAGATAAATCCGTATTGGAAAGGAAATACAAAGTGAGTGAAATGAATAAGACGCAAGTGAGCTGGAAAAGGAGTTTGATTTGCATTGAATTAAACAGGACGTGATCTGACCTCCAGCTTACTGCCGTCAAATAGCGTTGTGTTTCACCAATGAAAATTAAAATAATACGCTGTATATTATTAGAAATAATTGTTCTCTACTGTTTAACATGCACATTATCTATTTTTTTTTTACATTTTCATTCTAATATATAAATCATAAATATACTATCCTCAAATTCCTGTATCTTTAACTCAACGCGAAACACCTTTTTCAGGCCTTTTTAAAAACCTTTCTGAGGTTGGGTAGAATATTTTCAACTCAAATATATATCCTGGAAATATGCGAAAAGAGATTTTAAAAAAATTGCATAAGGCTTAACGCGTGTTACACATATCACGCATTAAGGAATATAATATAAACATAAAATATAAAAAAATATAAAAATCCAAAGCAGCGAAAGGGAACGTCCAGAGTGCCCAACTTGACTCGAACTTTCATGAAAATACACCAACCTCACCTAAAAAAAAAAAAAAAAATGCCATATAAAAGAAAAAAATATATATTTAATTTTCTCGAGCACTCATCCGTGCACTGAAAGTTCTTCTTTGGCCCAGAAGATAAAGAGATGGGTATTGTTCTCCTCATCACTCATTCAATTAACCTTTCTTTTGGTATGAGGGCGAAACTCATGGTTATGAAGCCCACGTAAAGCCTGAGTGCGGATCTAGCTCTTCTTGTTCTGATTTCGCAAAGTCTGACAATTATTTATTAATTCCTGGGACAGAGTGAAAAAAGAATATACTATAAGGATGGTTCAGTTTTGATGTTTAGTTATGTATGTTTTAATTTATTCACTTATTTTGTGCGTGTGTGTGTGTCTTAGCCTGTCAGTTCTTGAATTCTCGAATTGGGAAAACAGAGGAAATTTAGCTGGAGGGTGTTTCATTTTGGTTCATTATCAGAGTGCTTCAACAAACAGCAGATAAATATAAAATATTCCGTTTAATGAAAAAAATAGGTGGAAAAACATTTAAATTTTAAATTTTTATTTTTAACAACATTCAAAAAATTATGAAATGCATTTTCTCAATAATATCAATTCTATGGTTCGTTCTTTTACATCTGTCTTTCAGAGCAGTAACATATTCCTTCTCTCTCTCTCTCTCTAACACATCTCTCCTCTCTCTCTCTCTCTCTCTCTCTCTCTCTCTCTCTCTCTCTCTCTCTCTCTCTCACAGCTCACAAAGACAAACCACTGGACTTCTCACTTAGATCTCCGTTCTTCTCTATGTCTCTCAACTCAGGTTTCTGTTTAACACCACCCCCCTCTCCCGCTCTCTCTCTCTCTCTCTCTCTCTCTCTCTCTCTCTCTCTCTCTCTCTCTCTCTCTCTCTCTCTCTCTCTCTACCTTCTAAAACAGATCCACTCCCGATTATCACGAAACCGCAAACATCCACTCAGAATCCGCGAGGTATCCGGACTTAAGCATACCTCTGCTAGATATCGGGAGCAGTTATGTCATAAATTTGCTTCCTAAAGCTGATTTCCGATTTCGTCCGTACTGGCGGAATTTCAACAGCAGCTGACATATGCATTACGCAATTGCAAGCTACCCAATATTCGAGTAATTCTTGCCAGAAGTTCTCAAGAGCCTTAAATAATTTGTGAAAGGAAGGGAGTGAGAGACTGAAAGAACACACTCACGTACATATTATATATATATATATATATATATATATAATATATATATATATATATATATGTATATATACATATATATATATACATATTATATATATATATACATATATATATATTATAATATATATATATATATAATATTCAACTACTACCAAATTTACGCTTTCTAGACATTATTTTAAATTCAAGAGAGAGAGAGAGAGAGAGAGAGAGAGAGAGAGTGAGAGAGAGAGAGACTGATTTCATACCATTTTCCAAGGTCACTTACGAAGCTCAAAATTACCAAATTCTTAATCTAAACTTGATAACAATAAATGATGATGATGGTGTAATTTTAATTAGTAATCGAACAAAAATCATTTTTTAAATCTACAGCCAAGTATAAAAACGTAAAATCCATCTCAGAACTGTTTACCCGTTCGCGTAGGTTTCGTGTTTACATTAGAAACGAAAGTGTATATTTCGAATGTCACTGTAATTCTGGTTCGCCCAGGCTTATCGGGCTCTGAATCTGTTTACTTACCTTCTTCTTGCGCGTGACAAGCGAGATCCCAAGAATCTCTCGTCAAATACGATGCAGGTTTAATTGCCAAAATGAAAATTTGCGTTAAATGTGACTCGGCAACAGTGGGTAAAAATAAAAAATAAAAAATAAAAACAATAATAAAACATGGAACATATAAGTGATACGAAATAGGTTAAATAATAATTGCAAAAATGAAATTGCGTTAAAGGTGACTCGGTAACGGTGTGTAGAAAAAAGAATGAAAAAACAATAATAAAACACGGAAAATAAAATGTTATATGAAATAGGTAAAATATTAATTGCAAAAAGAAAAATTTGCATTAAAACACGCTTTTGTATTTTGGTGGTAGAAAATATAAGTAATGAAATAGGTAAAATACTAATTGCGAAAATGAAAATTTGCGTTATAGGAGACGTAGGAAGCAGTGAGTAATAAAAAAGTGACAAAAAAAGCTTCTTTATCTTGGTGATAGAAAGTATAAGTAATGTGAAATAGGTAAAATATTTAAATATAAAATCGAATATGAGCTGAGGTATAATATTTAAAGTATGCTATAAGTAAACAGTCGTTTATTATCAAGATTATCTCAGCAATGTACAAAGAACCATCTCGTCAAGCAGGCTGCTTTGACCAGAAAGCATCACATCAGCAACAGAAGATAATAAAAAAAATTAAAAAAAGGCAATTTAAAATCGCAGAGCTTTCTTCGATCGAAAATCATATTGAAACGAAAAAGCATTACATCAACAATAACAGAAAGTAAAAAAAAAAAGCAATAAAAAGGGGAATTTAAACTTGAAGAACTTTCTTCAATCGATAATAATCATACTGAAGCAATGAATTACACATCTTCTTCTTCTCCTTCTTCTTCTTCTTCTTCTTATTCTGCTTATTTACTTTTTACAACCCTCTGACGTTCCATTGTCTGGCGGTGATGTTCCCTGACGCACGTGACAGCAAGATTACGTTTTCGTTCCTGCGTCAGAAGACGATGAAAAAAATAATCAACAGAATTCGACGGACATTTGCAAAAGAGACAGAGACCATTATGAACTCCCATGTTTCTCTCTCTCTCTCTCTCTCTCTCTCTCTCTCTCCTCCAGAGATCTGTCAAATGGAAGACAGTGAAATGGACAGAATGACAGACAGACAGACATCACAGCTGCGTTCCCGGAGTTCCCGAGCTTTGATGAAAGAGAAAAATCACTGACAAAATTGCGCTCCCGTCACTGACGACAAATTTCTAATCATGAAGCGTTTCAACCTTCCTTTTTTGAGCTGATGTGTCAAGTTTGTCGATGACAAATATCGCTTCTGTCTGTCGGCGTAGCGTCTTAATTTCTCGAGCATTCCAGAACAGAGCAATTTGCATAATCCGCGTTCCTCTTGTATCACTTAAAGAAGCGTTTATTTCAGTTCAGTAGAAATCGATGATTTCAAACGTTTATTGAATGTGGAATAAGTATTCGAGATGTTTTTATGTGTATTGTCGCCTCCACAACAGAAACTGGAATTATCATTTAAGGAAGCGTGTTTGAGTCACTGTTCTGATGCTTGTTTTTTTTTTTTCTATATTCAATTTTTATTGCTTTTTCTTCTGTTGCGTTTTTGATACTATAGATTCAGCGATTATATGAACTGTTTTGAAAGCCAAGGAATATATGCATAGAACGAGTATATATATACAGATATAATATATATAAATATATATATATATATATATATAATATAATATAATATATATATATATATATATTTTGTGTGGTGGTGTGTGTGTGTTGTGTGTGTGTGTGTGTGTCCATGGACTCTCAGATATATATAAATTACGTGTATATTCGTAAAACGCACAAATGATGTATACGCCTATCTGGAGAGAGAGAGAGAGAGAGAGAGAGAGAGAGAGAGAGAGAGAGAGAGAGAGAGATGGGGTGGGGGGGGGGGGAAACTCGAAACGAATCTTTTTAACCCCATTTCAATTTAAGCAATGCAGAAGCCATCTTCCACCTTGTCCAGGTCGAGCGATCTCCCCGTGAGTGCATTACAAATGAAGCATTCTATCTCTTTTTTTTTTCTTTTGCATTTATGCTTGAATCCTATTCCGGCATGCTTTTAGCATTCACTACACACAGTCTTAATCGCCCGGTCCAGCTGTATTCAGTGATACGCAGCCGAGGCTTTTTGCGTAGAGGAATGCATAAGTATACAACGCTTTCTCCCGGCCTGATATTTACATATCCCGCGTGAATTTCCGACCACCACCCTCGGGAGACCTTACCCCAGGTAATCTCGCTCATCTCACGAGAGTCATCTCTCTGGGCAACGATGCGTGACGCAGCCTTCTTTGTTTGTAAACTCCCCCTCTCTTAGTTTACCTCCTCCCGCGGGAATAAAACAACAAAACTACAACGATTTCTTCGTTATATAGACACGAAATGATCTGACTTATACTCGTCCGCGATGAGGTTGCTATTCCGAGACGGTCAAAACACTTAAACGTCTTAATTTCCCGTGACCAATCGCATTATGCTCTGAGGTTATGTTATTTCGGACCGAGATCCCTTTTTCCTTTAAAAACAAAAGTGCGAAGTAATGCGTGGAGTATTTGCTGTATATAAGCGATTTACGCTTTTGCCTTCTCAAGCTGAGTTGTTAAGAAATGCCATATAGGGTAATTAATGAATAAATGTGAATGAATGAATGAATTGATGATGAAATTTAGGCTATAAGGTCAGCAACAGGGGCTCTTTCACAAGCTTCAAGAGAGGAAGCTAGCCTAATCCTGGGATGAATGAATCTGGCCACTAGTCTCGTACCTTTTATTTAAATATGAAAAACTGACCAAAAGTACTAAACGAAGCTTGCAAGAAACGTTAGCACCCTGATACGGGCCTTAATAGGTCGTACTTTAGCCCGAAAGTTGAAACCACAGTGAGAAAGCAGATGATTTACCCCCGAAGTTGAAGGCTTCCTGTTTGCCAGCAACGCTCCGCTGGTTTCGTTCGCTATCTCGCCTTCCGCCAACCCACTAATTTACCAGGCCGCCCGATGATGACTTTCCTGATTTACCCACAGTACGTCATTGTCTCGCGCTTATCCCCGTCCCTCACCTCTTCTAGGTTTCTGCTGGGTTCCTCAGCAACGCATGTCCCGGGTATATGCCACACACACACACACACACACACATACACACATGCCCACCGGAAAAACAAAAAACAAAATCGGCGTAAACCTCAACGCCGTCACCCTCGTACCTCATTCGATGTTTTGCGCGATCTGAATTTTAACGAGGCGAATTCGCGATCCCTGCTCACGCGACAGGTGCAGTTGTGTTTACTACTGTCGTCCCCTTTTATTCCAGGGATAGAGAGAGAGAGAGAGAGAGAGAGAGAGAGAGAGAGAGAGAGAGAGAGAGAATTACGCCCAATGTCCAGGATTATACGGTTTTACGATCTTGTGAAGATAGGGAATGTGTAGCTTATAAGTTCACGTACGCTCGACTTTATGGTCCGTCTTCCGACCCGAACTTTTTCTGAATATAGACAATTATTCGACTTTATGAGTGGGTTTTTAGGTCAGTGTCTAAAAGACAAGAATCCCTGTATTATTGCATAGGGGGCCTTGTTTATTAAGTCAGAAAGGACTATATTAGATATTTCATTCTAGCTTTTCGAAGGAAATGACATTTAATCAAAATGAAAAGACGCAGGAAATGTTTATATCATATAGACAGATTAGATAAGATGTACTGTATATTGAGAAGAAATTATTATACAAATTAACTTCATTTATATTTACATAAATCACAGGCTTCGTTTCAGCATCGAAACTAGAATGTATTATCAAAATCAAATGCGTTTGGTCATAGTTTTACGTGACTAGTAACTAGTTAATAATAATAAAAAAAGACTTGGTGTTACTATACCTTCATTTGTATTCGACCCCTCACTCATGTCAATAGCAGAAGGAAGCCATGACCTTTGACCTGTAAAGAAAAAAGGAAAATATATATATTTTTCTTAAATCAAAATAACGAGTTATTTTTCTTGGATAATGATTTGCATAAGGTTACTAAAGCAAAGAGAATCACGTAACAATGGCCTACAAAGATTTACATAAAGTAAAAATTCATAATCATATTTTTCTTGTTTACTACTGTTATGCAATCCCAAAGCGTAACTAACTTTATCAACTCACTCACAAACTTATAATCTCATAAAATATCCAAGAGAAAAGTTTGATATAATTCTTTGATATATATGCTTTAGCTAGCATTAAACACCTTGGAGAATAAGTAATCGAATAATAAATATTATGAATGCGATTAAGCATAGCGAGCTTCATTTATCAATAATTATAGTTTTATGCAATAACCAAGAAAAACTTTAATAATCATGATATATATGCTTTAGCTATCATTAAACACCTTCGAGAATATGCATTCTAAAAATAAGTATTATGAATTTGACTGAGGATGACGAAAGCCCTGCATTGAAATATCTCTCTCTCTCTCTCTCTCTCTCTCTCTCTCTCTCTCTCTCTCTCTCTCTCTCTCTCTCAACACACATTTCACTAAGCATCAATACAATCATTCATCATCACTCATACATATCACCTTCGTTACGCAAACTCATTTTTCGTAAGGCCTCATTAGCCTTCTCATTAGCTACTAATTCATACTTTTCGTTAATCCCAGTCATTCTCTTAATCAAAGTTATTCTTTCAAAATAGTGGGAGCGTGATCTTGACTTATAGTATTTAGGGGAATGTTTTTAATGGTCTTCTATTACCTGCTGCTCAGGTGGTCACGGTTTTCAAGGAGCGAGGTGAGGGAGAAAGAGAGGGCGGGGCGTGGTTGGGGGGAGAGAAAGAGAGATAAAAGCAATCAAGGGAAACATAGTACATAAAGAAAAGTCGAAGAGAGAGAGAGAGAGAGAGAGATAGAGAGGGCGGGGCGTGGTTGGGGGGAAGAGAAAGAGACCGATAAAAGGCCAATCAAGGGAACAAAACATTACATAAAACAAAAGAGTTTGTGAAAGAAGAGAGAAGAGAGAGAGAGAGAGAGAGAGAGAGAGAGAGAGAGAGAGAGAGAGAGAAGCAGTCCAAGTAGCATACAAATAAGGAGTTAGAAGCAAGAGAGACAGACAGACAGACAGACAGACAGATAGACCGACAGACAGACTAACAAGCTGCAAGACAGACATAAAGGGATAGAGAGAGAGAGAGAGAGAGAGGAGAGAGAGGAGAGAGAGAGAGAGAGAGAGAGAAAGAACTGTTCATGTCAATCTGTAGGATTCTTCTGTTTCCTGCGTAGCTGACTTGATAAATGAACGCAAGCAAATATGTAAAGAAAGAGAGAGAGAGAGAGAGAGAGAGAGAGAGAGAGAGAGAGAGAGAGAGAGAAGCCACGCCAAGGTTACCTGTTTCCATTGTTCAAAAGAAGGACATTTTCGTAATGCAAAATTTGCTGTGACAATCAATCTTAGTGTACGTGATCATGTTTGGACAATTCTGAAAGGAAAGTCTCAATTTATTCCATTATTTCTTTTAAAATTCTGGGATGTTCGGCCTTGCATGTTTTATAAGGAAAGCGGACATACATACATACATACATACATACATACATACATACATACATACATACATACATACATACATACATGTTTTATCATAAAATGTGAATCCAAATGCAATTTAGAATTAGCACAAAATATTCTATATGGAAAGTATACATACACACTGTACGTACGTTCATACATACATACATACAACGTGTTTTATCACAAAATGAAAATCCAATGCAATGCATTTAAATCTGAAAATATAATTAAAGGGTAACTCCTCTGAATTAGGATAAAACATCCTAAATTTACTGGAAAAAAAAACTTATCAAAATATGCATACACATAGAGGAGAGAGAGTTTACGTATGTATATATTATCCACACAGACTTCACCCAAAATAATCATGGAATACAATTGATTTTTTTCAGCAAAACCGAGTCTTCTAAACTAAAACAATTCACTGCTCGCCAGGAAGAACGCCAGACTACTAAAATAACAAGCTCATCACCAGGAACCACAAATAACTCTCCCGGTAAAAAATTTTGTTCTTGGTGAATTAAAGGTTCATACATGGGAAAAAAAGAAAGGATTAATCGTGCATTTATTTCGTTATGAGTGACTGAGTGTTACTTCGTGTTTCGTAATGCATTACAACGCGTATTTTGCAATCAATTAATAGGCTGGGATGTTATTTGGTTTTAGTGGTGCGTGGAATAAAGGAAAATTGAAGTGTTACATTCTGGAGTTGTAGGAAAAT
>NC_087221.1:44374296-44389296 GCF_015104395.2 Macrobrachium nipponense
GGTGTTGACTCCTTATTTGGACTATTCATAATTACGAATATAACAGAGAGAGAGAGAGAGAGAGAGAGAGAGAGAGAGAGAGAGAGAGAGAGAGAGAGAGAGAGAGAGAGAGAGAGAGAGAAACTTTCTCAGTGAACAAAAAACTTGGTCTTTACTGCTTTTGATCGTGAACGGTCCTTCACAGAAAATTATTAACTTGGAGTAATCACTCAAACACACACACACACACACACACACACTCTCTCTCTCTCTCTCTCTCTCTCTCTCTCTCTCTCTCTCAGCTAGACTTACACAATTCCTCCATCAATCCTAGGGAAATGACTATGCCCTCTGAAACAGATAAAAACATTTTATATACCTCGCTGGCATGACTAATTTCTTTAACTATTATTTGTTTGTTCGTTTCAGATATACAAATATGTTGAGAAGGGAATGTTGGCTCTGTACTAAATTGGAACATTACTGTTTATTTAGCCATTAAAGAACTATTTATAAAGGATGTTATTTACATATCAATAGGAGTAGGCTATCACGTTGCTTTTCAAAGAGGACATTATTTAGACTTTTTTCAACTCATTTTCGTTTTGATAACTAGTAACGAAAAGTCGATTGATGTTTTTTTAAATAAAGAGAATCATGAAAAAGATTTTATGTATGATTTATAGCAGAAGGATAATCTGTAGTTTCACTCATCCTTTGTCCAAATAAAGAGATCAGATATGTGCATTTATGCCTCTGGCGTATTGTATAATGAGGTTATAGACGAAGTTTCTCAATCAATATTAACTTGAAATTAGAGACAATATGTAACTATTTAGAATGAATCGAAATATGGTATAGGAAGAACATTATTATATATAAAGAAACTGTTTAAAAATAAATTTTTAAAATCTACACTCCATTAAAAGATTTTCTATATCATGTGTTCCAGGTGTTCCTCAGCGCCCTCCTGGCAGTCAATGCTGCTCCTCAGCAGGGATACGTCCTTTCAGGTCCCCAAGGGTCCTTTGATACTAGGAGTGGTGGGGGCCCAGCATTTGGGGAGGCAGTCTCTCAGCAGCACCAGCAACAGCAGTTTTCACCAACTGGCTCGTCTCTTCCAGCGACATCACAACCAGACATCTCTGGACAGTTCCAGGCTGGGGCCTCCAGCCAGCTGTCAGGTAGTTCGTTTTCCAGACAAGGGCAGTTCCAGGCTGGAGCTTCAAGCCACCAGTCAGCAGGTGGCTCGTATTCAGGACAAACTGACCAGTCCTTCCCAGTTTCAAACGAGCAGTCATTTACCGGTCAAGTAGCTCAAGTCTCGACTGCTGGAGCATATCAGCCATCTTCCAACATTCAGTTATCTCAGACTCCTAGCCAGCAAATAGAACCTTCACCCCAATTCCAGCCTAGCCAACATACAGTGACTTCAGGCCAATTCCAGTCCACTGGCTTGCAAGAGAACTTTGTTCGTGGTTCTTCTCAGGGGGTATCTAGAGCCGTTGGGTCCGAAGGGGGCTGCCCTGATGGTCAAACACGCCACGTTGATGGCAGGTGTGTCACGCCCGAAGTGATGCGCCACGTCTTTGTCTACGCCGCGCCGGATATCCCTCACAGTGGCAACGTCGACAAAGCAAACATTCCCTTGCCCAAGGTAGAACACAACATCGTGTTTATCAGAACTGACGAGCTAAACAGTAGGAATGACCCCATCATCATACCGCCACCGCAGAAGAAGCACATTATCTATGTCCTCAATAAGGAATCGCAGTTCGGAGGCCAGAAGGTGATTCAAGTTACCACTCCTAAGCCCAAGCAACCCGAGGTATACTTCGTCAACTACGCTGAAGGTCAGACGCCCACGCTCCCCGACGGAACAGATTTTGAAACCGCTCTCAAATCGGCTGTGCAAGCAGAGAGTCAAGTCATTGATGGATCCAAGGGCTTTGATGGTCACAACGAGCAGACTACAAATATTGTTTCTAATGTTGGAGCTTCTGTCTTCAGTAGTGAAGTATCCAGCGGAGGATTTGATGCTAACATTGTGACTGGATCAAGCAGCAGTGATAGAAGAAGCAATTACAATAACCAGTTCACCGTAAACTCTGGTTCCCCTCCTCGTTTTGGTAAGGGAATAAGCAACGCAGTTTCTAATACCAACAGTGACATTGCACCCACCGAGGACATTAAAAGCAACATCCAGGACCAAGATTTTTCTGCAAATGCTGAAGGAACATCTGAATTTAACAATGAAGTGATCGATGTTGGATTTGATACCACTCGTGCCAGTAGTTCTTCCAGCAACATTAGGGGCAACATTAACAACCAGGAGTTTGCTGTGAATGTTCAAAGCTCTGCAATTGGAGTTCCTCTACCTGCCAGTAATGAATATGGCGTCAATACTGCTGATTCATTAGTCCAGGAAAACCTCCCCAGCAATGATTTCGGTGTCGTAGTATCAGACAGTATCAGCGTCAGCCCTGATCCCGGTAGCAACACTCTACGTAGCGGTTCTACAAACACCAACGACTTGAGAGTCAAAAACTCTGGATCTTCTGCCAATAACGCTGTACCAGACAACAGCCTATATGGCAGGAACCAAGGACGTGGAAACGCCGTAGCCACCTTCACTGCCAATATTGGTTCAGAAGCCACCTTCTCCAACAGTAACCTTGGTACTGAAGGCACCTTCTCCAACAGCAACCTTGGTTCAGAAGCCACCTTCTCCAACAGCAACCTTGGTTCTGAAGCCACCTTCTCCAACAGCAACCTTGGTTCTGAAGGCCCCGTTTCCAACAACAACTTTGGTTCTGAAAGTACCTCCTCCAACAACAACTTTGGTTCAGAAGCCCCCATCTCCAACAACAACTTTGGTTCTGAAGGCACCTTCTTCAACAGCAACTTTGGTTCTGCAACCACCAATTCCAAGAACAACTTCGGTTCAGAAGCTCCCATCTACAACAACAACTTTGGTTCTGAAGGCACCTTCTCCAACAGCAACTTTGGTTCAGAAGCCACCTTCTCTAATAACTTTGCCTCCGCTTCTGTAATAACATCAGGTGTCCAGGATAACATCTCCAACTTCAATGCTGTCAGACCTCCTGTCAGCGCCACTGTTTCCAACAACTTTGACAGCCATAGTGCTGGACCCTTAGCCTCCTCTTCTGGCGCCCTAAGAGAGACAACTGTTTCTGCCAACAGTTTCCAGGCATCCTCAGTAAGGGAGGACGTTCCACAAACTGCCTACAGCGCGCCTTGAAAAGGCCAGTTTCACTCAACAGATTAGTTTTTCTAATCTATACTTTTGATAGTTTTTTGAGGTTTTGTTAGTTTCAGTATCTTATGTTTAGGGTAAGATAACTTTTTTTACCTAATGTTTAATTAATAACAGAGTGCCAATGTATTTTTTGATATAATAAATTCTCAACGTCAAGAAAGAAAAGTGGTTTTTTTCAGAAGCCTTTTATATGAACCTCAATCAAACTATTAGCCAAACTCAAGGCTGTTTTTTGAAGACATGAAAACTTATGTGAAGTAACTTCTCATACTGTGGTCTTTGCTTTGACCTATCACAAATATTTATCGTATTGTACTCACAGCGATATCAAAATACCTATATTAAAATAAGCATTGATTTCGCTTGTGATATACATAGATAAAAAAAACTATTGATTTACTATATTTATATTTCAATAAGTCTAAAGAAAACCCACAGAGGAAAAATGTTTTTAATGAAATAAAGGATTAGTAACCATTTAATAGACCTGAAAATACCAAATCTCGAGAGAAATGCATAGATAATTCTGTTGCTTTCAAAAATAAAAAAACATGAAAAAGATTCAGCTAAACACTAAAGTGCAGGAGAGGAATACAAAAAATAATTCTATTTTTGTTTTCCAAATGAAAACTTCCCTGGCGATTTCTATAAGCAGTAAAGAAAGTGCAGGAGAAAACTTACCTCTCCATTCAAAAAAAAAAAAAAAAAAAAAAAACTCGCCAATATAAAAATGAAAAAATATACACTCAAGCTAAATACTCAGTAAGTATCAGAAAACAGAAGACAAATTCACCCTCCATTTACCAGAAAAAACAATGAATCAAGCTAAGTGGTCATTTAGCGACAGCAGACAGGAAGCAATGAATTCTCTCTCTCTCTCTCTCTCTCTCTCTCTCTCTCTCTCTCTCTCTCTCTCTCTCTCTCTCTATCTCTCTCTTTCTTCATTGCAGGTCCACTAATCACTACGAAATTACCCTCGGGTAAATATTGATAGAGATCTCGGAACAGACAACTGTGTCATTATCAGCTGACGGATGTTTATCCGTTTTGAAATGTGGTGTTTCAGAGTAAGCAAATCTGCTGTTCACGACCGGGGTTTGAAAGATGATTTCCCAGGGCGGTGAAGGGAGTTTAAAATACCTACTTAAAAGATATCTATTCGTTTTTGCATTGATCGAAAATTTATATATATATATATATATATATATATATATATATATATATATAATATATATATATATATATATATATATATATGCGTGTATGCATTGCATGTAGCGTGATCGAATTGTAGATTATTATTATTACTATTATTATTGTTGTATTTAGGTAGAAGACCCTTTTTCAAGCATGTTCTATTAAAGGCGATTGCCGCTTCAGCTGCATTTATTTTATAGAAGTTCTTTTCTATTTTTCTTAATACGGCTTTTTCAGTATTATTTAGGTTGACGAGTAACGCGCTTTGGATATCATTATTATTATTATTATTATTATTATTATTATTTTATTTTTTTTTTGCTCTATCACAGTCCTCCAATTCGACTGGGTGATATTTATAGTGTGGGGTTCCGGGTTGCATCCTGCCTCCTTTAGGAGTCATCACTCCTTCTTATTATAT
Source organism: Macrobrachium nipponense (assembly GCF_015104395.2). Lineage (NCBI taxonomy): Eukaryota > Metazoa > Arthropoda > Malacostraca > Decapoda > Palaemonidae > Macrobrachium > Macrobrachium nipponense. The sequence goes on from NC_087221.1 coordinate 44,379,174, forward strand.
GTGTGCCGTTTCTAGGATCACACTCTTCTGCATGAGTCCTGGAGCTACTTCAGCCTCTAGTTTTTCTAGATTCCTTTTCAGGGATCTTGGGATCGTGCCTAGTGCTCCTATGATTATGGGTACGATTTCCACTGGCATATCCCATATCCTTCTTATTTCTATTTTCAGATCTTGATACTTATCTAATTTTTTCCCTCTCTTTCTCTTCAACTCTGGTGTCCCATGGTATTGCGACATCAATGAGTGATACTTTCTTCTTGGACTTTGTCAATCAACGTCACGTCTGGTCTGTTTGCACGTATCACCCTATCCGTTCTGATACCATAGTCCCAGAGGATCTTTGCCTGATCGTTTTCTATCACTCCTTCAGGTTGGTGCTCGTACCACTTATTACTGCAAGGTAGCTGATGTTTCTTGCACAGGCTCCAGTGGAGGGCTTTTGCCACTGAATCATGCCTCTTTTTGTACTGGTTCTGTGCAAGTGCCGGGCATTCACTTGCTATGTGGTTTATGGTCTCATTTTTCGTATTGCACTTCCTACATATGGGAGAGATATTATTTCCGTCTATCGTACTTTCACATATCTGGTTCTTAGGGCCTGATCATTGTGCCGCTGTTATCAGTTCCTTCAGTTTCCTTCTTTAACTCTCCCCTCTGTAGCCATTGCCAATTGTCATCGCTGGCTAGTTCTTTAGTTTGTCTCATGTATTGTCCGTGCATTGGTTTGTTGTGCCAGTCCTCTGTTCTTTCTGTCTTTCTCCTGTCTCTGTATATTTCTGGGTCTTCGTCTGCTTTTTATTAGTCCTTCTCCATGCACTCTTAGCCACTCGTCTTCACTGGTTTTCAGATATTGCCCCAGTGCTCTGTTTTCGATGTTGACGCAGTCCTCTATACTTAGTAGTCCTCTCCCTCCTTCCTTTCGTGTTATGTATAGTCTGTCCGTATTTGCTCTTGGGTGTAGTGCTTTGTGTATTGTCATATGTTTCCTGGTTTTCTGATCTATGCTGCGGAGTTCTGCCTTCGTCCATTCCACTATTCCTGGCGCTGTATCTGATTACTGGCACTGCCCATGTGTTTTATGGCTTTTATCATATTTCCGGCGTTGAGTTTTGATTTGAGTATCGCCTTGAGTCTCTGCATATATTCTTTCCTGATCGTGTCCTTCATCTCTTGGTGTTTTATATCTCCTCCTTCCATTATTCCCAGGTATTTGTATCCTGTCTCATCTATGTGTTTGATGTTGCTCCCATCTGGTAGCTTTATCCCTTCAGTTCTCGTTACTTTGCCTTTTTGTATGTTGACTAAGGCGCATTTTTCTATTCCAAACTCCATCCTGATGTCCCCAGATACAATCCTTACAGTCTGGATTAGGGTATCTATTTCCTTTATGCTCTTACCATACAGCTTGATGTCGTCCATGAACATCAGATGGTTGATTCTGTTACCTCTTTTCTTGAGTTGGTACCCGGCATCCATCTTCTGTAGTACTTTTTGTCATGGGAATCATGGCTACTACGAAGAGTAGTGGGGACAGTGAGTCGCCCTGGAAGATCCCTCTCCTGATATTAACCTCTGCTAGTCTTATTCCAGAGCTTGTAAGTATGTATTCCAGTTGCGCATTGTATTTTTGAGGAAGCTGATAGTGTTTTCCTCTGCCCCATATATTTTCAGGCATTCTATTAGCCATGTGTGTGGTATCATGTCGAAGGCTTTCTTATAGTCTATCCATGCCATGCTTAGGTTGGTTTTCCTTCTCCTACTGTTCTTCATTACCATTTTGTCTATCAGGAGCTGGTCTTTTGTGCCCCTACACTTCCTTCTGCAGCCTTTCTGTTGGTGGGGGATGGTGTTTGTCTCCTCTAGGTAGTTGTATAGCCTTTCACTAATGATACCTGTTAGTAACTTCCACATATTGGTAGGCAGGTGATAGGCCTGTAGTTACTGGCTATATTTCCCTTACTCTTGTCTTTTTGTACTAAGGATGTTCTTCCTGTGGTCATCCATTTGGGTGCTTGGTGATTTGAGATACAATGCTGGAGTTGTTCTGCTATTCGTGGGTGTAGGGCCTTGAAGTTTTGAGCCAGTATCCTGGACTTCACGGACCTGGGGCTTTCCAGTTTGGCATTTCTTTAGTTGGTGTCTGACTGTGTCTGTCGTGATGTCTGTGAATCTTTGTTTTATTCTCCCTGTTTCTTCTTCCTTGACTTCCTGGAGCCATGTTGCATGTTTGTTGTGTGATACCGGATTGCTCCATATGTTTTCCCAGAGTCTCTTACTTGGTTCGGCTTCAGGAATTTCTGGGTGTTGTCTTTCCCTTTTCTATAATAATTATATTATTATTATTATTATTATTATTATTATTATTATTATTATTATTATTATTATATTATATTATTATCATTATTATTATTATATATATTATTTCAGAATCGGTTATTATCATTGTAAATGTGTTACATTTTTTATATATACATATAGATTGTATATATGTTATAATATATATATCTATATATTATTATGTATAATCATATAATATATATATTTAATATACAAAGTATATGTATAATATATATATATATATCTATAATATCTAATAATCTTCAATATATATCTAGTAATATATATATATAAATCTCTATATCTATATATATATATTAGCTATAATATATACTCCGTAAGGAATGGAATAAAGTCTTCATCCAAGGGCGTATCAATTCCTGAATTAATGGCATTCAAACGAATCATTCTTTATAAACCAATACTTCTATTTTTTATGCCATTTCAATGACGACTGTCCTCTCCCCATCTGACATAATCCTTGACACAATTTTCGGCACAGAATGACATACTGGGAATGCTTTTGCCTCGTAAGAAAATCCTGATAAACAAGGGGAACAATGGCCATTTTGTGACTGATTCCCTTGGGGAATTCTGCCAGTCATTGCTCTTTGTGAGGGAAAAATTCCCGGCGAGGGATATTTGTGCTTTCATATGTCGATCAAATGTTACCTCCCTACTGCTCCTTCTTTTAAGAAAACTTCCCTATTTGAATAGAATGATTTCGGGCAGATCGTGTGAAAGGATTCTTCCTAGTTCAGAGAGCTGGTTGGAGGATATTTAAATATTTCGTCTTGGTATAATTGAAACCAAGAATTCCTTTTTATATTTTTCTCACATATTTCTATCAATTTCATAATAATTATACTATTATTCCAGGTCATTCTAAGAGTATTTCCATATTTTATCTAAGTATCCGAAATTCAAACCCGGTACTCCTTTTCACATATATTCCAAATTTTTCCAACAGCATTTTAACATAAGTTTCATAATAATTCAAACAAATTCTGTTGCAACTTCCGGCGATTTTATCTAACTTTCCAGATTTCGCTGTGAATGCTGACAAAACTTACCCACACACTTCAACTATCTATTTCAAGGATTCAACAACGAAAATTGACAAACTTCTTCTTCAACTATTCCATTTCGACACTTGACAGAATTCCTATTCTATATTCCAAAGGTTCCAGTTCGAAAGCAATATAATTATTATGGAAATTCCAGTCTATCTTGAATCATTTTTGCTTAAGTGCTAAGTGAGATACGATTTAGACTTTTTTTTTAATTCGACTTTATTTTCATTCTTTTTTATCATTAATTAATCTTTTCTCTGGATAAGCGATCATCTTTAATATTGTTTCTGAAAGATGCCATTTGCTATTAAGAGGAATTTTGACCATTCCTCTGCAAATATCCTTAGGAACGAAATAGGCTTAACCGAAATTCCATGACTAGGAGCAGGATGATGTCCCATCAATAATAATAATAATAATAATAATAATAATAATAATAATAATAATAATAATAATAATAATAATAATAATAATAATAATAATAATAATAATAATATACATTGAGAGTCTGATTTGAGCGACAATGGGCAAACATTGAGTAACTGTACTGTAACAGTCGAATTTTTTATTAATTTTTGACGTACTCCTGTCTGAGATTCTGACGTAAATGTACAAGTTTTAAACTCATGTGTAATTCTGCTACGTATAACGCAGTGCGTATCCAAATATCTATTTTACTGAGTGTAACACCCATGATGCACTGGTTATGAATTCCTCTTTCAAATATCGTACTATCTTGAACAAGAAATATGCAGAGCATCATAAATAATTCAGTACGTTATAAGTTGCAGAATAATTTCAATACTACCGTTATTTTTCATGGGTTAGAAGCATTATTTGATAACGATATTAGTTTTTTTGCAAACAGCAATTAAAAGTGTCTAAACAGGATCGAATATCGTTTATGAACAGGCTCTAGATCATATTTTTCACTTATTGTAAAAATGCAATATACTTTTTTAAAATAACCAACTGACTAAAAAGGTGTTCAGTAATTTATGCGATCTGACGAAGACAATTATTTGCTACTAAAATTCTGTTTATTCTTCTCATACTTTCATTAATTTATTGAGAACGAAACCTTCCTAAGACGCACTAGACAGATGGTCGTCAGTCAACAGCTACTATTTGAAGACATTCTTTATTTTGCATTTTGAATTAGCTCCAACTCATTTCTCCAGACGATAAATTAACCGAGAGAAAATCCGCGCCAATGAATTTACGCTGTCGTGGGAAAAACAAAAGTATAAAGCCTTCTTAATGCTTTCGATGTGATTGGTTCGTATACTCCCTTTTATATGCTGCGTCACCTCTTCAGAAGGTATTTTTTTAAGAACTATTTACTTGCCACGATTTCTGTTTACATGAACACTTCATTCGCTAAACTTAATTCACTCTGTCTAGCTGGCATCTGGGTCTCGTTGTAACCCAGTTGGTGCGCGCCACCAGGCGTTTCCAAATGTTACTGTTTTGTAGTTTTATAGTTTTATAGTTTTAGTCTTAATAATCAGGGACTAATTTGAGTCCTAATTTATAGAACTAGGACACAAGATCTTTGGCCGAAAGATCTTGAATGTGTGTAAATATCTCATTCAGGAATCAGAATAAACATATTCTTCGGAACAAGAGTTACTCTTCAGGAAACATACCAAGAATACGTGAAAATTTTTTTAGTGTCTTGTAAGAATACTGGATTCATCATATTACACTAGTTTATCAGAATTATTTAATTGTTGCATTTACCTCAATTCCCTCCTTTTATATTGTTTTAAATTACAGCGTTTTTCAAATTTCAATTGATAAATTCATAAGAACATACAAATGTACTCAATAATAATAATAATAATAATAATAATAATAATAATAATAATAATAGAAGATACAGAAAAAATGAGAGCATACTGTATCAACGATTTTGTAACGGAGATCACTATCTACAATCCCGTTGTAGTCTCCGGATATATATATTAATGTAATAATAATAATAATAATAATAATAATAATAATAATAATAATAATTAGGAAAATCTTTTAATACCGCTTTCTCTCACGTCTTCCCTCGAAAAATTTATTGATAGTAAATTTCCACGTTATTATTACTATTATTATTATTATTATTATTATTATTATTATTATTATTATTATTATTATTATTATATTCAAATGTGTATAACAAAAACAGAACCAACCCAGCGAATCTTTTTCAACAAATAACAAATATAACAATGATTAAAAATTCCCTTGGCGTCCCGTCTCCAAGAAAACTTACCACATAGACATATGAAGCATAATTGTCAAATTACCAAGTTTCCTCTCAATGGGGACCAACAAATTTTCAGGCGTAAGTTAAGCTCTTTAACTTCCTCTTCACTTCGCAATCTGTCTAGGTACTTAAAGACTCGTGATACGTCATCATTAAGGAGAGAAACGTCTTGGGTGACTGTGATGTGATCTAGAGAAATTTCTGTTTGAATAAACTTTGCCTATTTCAGCGAAAGAGAGAGGTCGGAGGCAGGGGGTGGGGGGGAAGAGAAGGAGAGAATGGGAAAAGATGAGAAAGAATGAAAAATATAAAGAAAGAAAGATATAAAGAAGAGAGAGAGAGAGAGAGAGAGAGAGAGCTTTGAAGGAGGGAAAGAGAGAGAATGAGAGAATGGAAAAAAAAGAGAAAGAATGAAAAATATGAATAATGAAAGATATAGAGAAAAGAGAGAGAGAGAGAGAGAGAGAGAGAGGAGAGAGAGAGAGAGAGAGAGAGAGAGAGGAGAATGGAAAAAAGAGAACGAATGAAAGATATAAAGAAGAGAGAGAGAGAGAGAGAGAGAGAGAGAGAGAGGGGGGGAGAGTTTTAAAGAAGGGAAAAAGGGAGAAGGAGAGAATGGGAAAAAGGAGAGAAAGAAGGAAATATATAAAGGAGAGAGAGAGAGAGAGAGAGAGAGAGAGAGAGCTTTAAAGAAGGGAAAGAGAGTGAAGGAGAGAATGGGAAAAGGTGTAGAAAGAATGAAAGATATAAAGAAGAGAGAGAGAGAGAGAGAGAGAGAGAGAGAGAGAGAGAGAGAGAGAGAACGCTATGGTGATTATGATTTATTTTGAACTCAACATTGCTTTACTTATGTCATCTATTACTTATTCGCTTTTATTTGTCATGCCCATTCTTTCACACTTTTTAACTTACGGGAATCCAGATTTGTCGAAGCTTCCTTCGATTTGAATAATAATAATAATAATAATAATAATAATAATAATAATAATAATAATAATAATAATAATAATAATAAGAAGAAGAAGAAGAAGAAGAAGAAGAAGAAGAAGAAAATTAAGATTTTTTTAGCTCATATCCCAGATAACCTAGCTTAGTATGGGAACTCCACACGCACAGGAAAAGCACTTTCAAGAACTGCGAAAGTGTGAAAGTGTGCACGCATTTGTGTATGTGAGTGTGCGTCCTTTCTTGCAAGAACCGTCCCAGTTTCCGAAATGAACAAGTGAGGGCACTGTCGAAAGGAAGGCAAATGGGGGCGGAGGGGGCGGAGGAGGAGGGGTTTGGGCAAATTTAGAAGGTTAGGGAAAGACTGAGGAAAGGAAAGGTTGGGGGGGGAAGGAGGGGTAGGAGGAAAGGAAGGGTTTTCTCAAGGTGAGAGACATAACAGAGGCGCATATATAAAGCGAGCGAGGACCTTCCGATGCTACACTCATCCCCATCCTTATTTCTTGTGCGATCATGAAGCTCCTGGTGAGTTGTTTCACTCTCTCTCTCTCTCTCTATCTATCTATCTATCTCTCTCTCTCTCTCTCTCTCTCTCTCTCTCTCTCTCTATTTCTCTCAGGGACCGAGTCTTTAGATTTTCGCCATCGTGAATCAAACTGGCTTATTCTAGATCAGTCCTTATCTTTGAAAGTTTAAAACTGATAGCAAGATTCTCTCTCTCTCTCTCTCTCTCTCTCTCTCTCTCTCTCTCTCTCTCTCTGGCCCGAGAGTCTCGACTTAGCCATTGTAGATCAAACTGGCTCATTGTAGACCAGTCTTTATCTCTAGAAGTTTATAATCTCTCTCTCTCTCTCTCTCTCTCTCTCTCTCTCTCTCTCTCTCTCTCTCTCTCTCTCCCGTGCTCTGATTTTATTATCAAACACAGTCATCAGTTTAACTGAGAGCAAATGATGACATTTGATTTCACGTTCTTACCTTCCTATTTCCTTTTTTTGTTTGCTTTTAATGTTTTTTTTTCTTACACTCACTTTGTTTGCTGTCAGCAACTAGTTCTCGTAGCGTAAATATTGTTTCTTTGGTCTTCGTTATCAAATTTTTTTTTTCTGTGTTCTGGACTCGATCTGCTTTTTTATTATTTTATTATTATTATTATTATTATTATTATTATTATTATTATTATTATTATTATTATTATTATTATTATTATCATAAATTCCAATCAACTTTGACTATTACCTAATTGAGATATGTCAACCTTCGGTGCGTTGCTCACCACTTTAAGCAACGATGAGAAAACAATAATTAGAAAAATAGAGAAGAACCTTTATAAAATTAACGCAGCTGAGACAGCAATCACTTTTAATAAAACATATTATTATTATTATTATTATTATTATTATTATTATTATTATTATTATTATTATTATTATTATTATTATTATTATTATTATTATGAAGCAGTAGTCCCCCTAATATAGTATTTTTGTTTTGTTGGTATTCTTAATACCTATTCTTATGTTTTTTCTTTTCATCTATTGCTATCAATGTTGTGGTTTTTATTATTATTATTATTATTATTATTATTATTATTATTATTATTATTATTATTAACCTACAATAAAAACCGACTTGTTTTACAGGTATTCGTGAGTATGCTCCTTGCTGCCAATGCAGCAAAGCTGCAGCAATACAGCCTTCCGAGTCCTCAAGGGACTTCCGGTACAAGAGGCACCGGAAGTTTCGACGTTTCCACGTCATTCGGACAGGCACCGACCGAGCACGAACACTCTTCAGTAGGCGTATCCGGACCCGTACCCGAACATAACGAACAATCGTCCCATTCCTTCGCCGGACAATTTAGCCAGTCTTTCTCCGCTCCTGACGGCGGACAGGCCGCCTTCAGCAGTCAGGCGACTGGCGTCTCCTCCTCCGGGCCGACGCAGACCTCAGCATTCGGCACCACACAGCAGTTCTCCGGAAGCGGCGCTGCTGTGCAGTCCAGTACTTCCTCAGGACAACAGCAGACTCATCCTGACGCAGATAACACTTTCGTCCGAGACTCCTCCGCCGGGGATTGCCCAGACGGTCAGATTAAACACTTCGACGGAAGGTGCGTCACGCCCGAGGTGACACGGAATGTGTTCGTCTACGCGGCCCCTGAGAGGAACCGCCAAACAGACTTCGCTCCCGTCGACGTCCCTCTACCCAGGGTCGAGCACAACATCGTCTTCATCCGCACCGAGGAACTCGAGAGGGCCAACGACCCCATCATCGTGCCCCCGCCCCTGAGGAAGGACATCATCTACGTCCTCAACAAGGAATCAGAGTTCGCAGGCCAGAGGGTCATCGAAATCCCCACGAGCAAACCCGCGAAGCCCGAGGTGTTCTTCGTCAACTACGCCGACGGGGAGACGCCCACCCTTCCCGACGGCACCGACTTCGAAACGGCCCTTAGCTCGGCCATCCACTCCGAGGGCCAAGTCATCGGTGGATCCAGCGGCTTCGAAGTCCGTGACCAGCAGGGGTCAGGTTTCCACTCCGAGGGCCAAGTCACCGGTGGGTCCAGCGGCTTCGAAGTCCGTGACCAGCAGGGGTCTGGTTTCGTCGGGAACGTCGAGGCGTCCTCCGGCGGTTTTAACACCGGCTTCGACGTTTCTGCTTCTGCTGGCGCTGTCGACATTATAGCTACTACCGAAGGCACAGCTACAACGGGCTACAGTTACGGACGCAACGGCGCTGGAGCATCGGCGGCGAGCAACTTCTTCGGCAGCGCGTCTTCCAGCCAGAACAATTTCGGTGGCGATGTGGCCGTTTCAGTAGGTCAAGACGAGTCCGCCGCGTTCGGTTCGGGCAGCATCTCCAGCAACCTCATCAACGTCGGCCATGGAAATCCCGAGCCTTCCAGCGCCCAGACTGGAATCCCATTCCCCGCCAATACCTTCCAGGCTACGCAGCCAGCTTCTGGTGTAGTCGCATCACCCCAGACTAAGTACGGTGCACCATAAATACCATCCTCTCCTTGACGCACTATGATGTATTTTTCGAACAACTGAATATCTTCGTCTAATTATTTAGGTTCTATTTATATATCCATATACGACATCGCCTTATCATTCTGATTAAGTCTACGAAGTGCCATGCTAATGTATTTTTTGATAGAATAAATTCTCATTCCCAAAACGAAAAACGGTTCTGAGTATCCTTGGTTTCAGACCCGCACTATATAAATCATTTTGTTTTTAAATGCAAGACATACAAATCATTCACTGATAGCCTGCTTTCAAAAGCTGTTTTGGCAATATCATTTCACAGGCCATTTGTATTCAACGCTAGCAGAAATTCATTGTTTCACTGTTGAGATTCGCAAATTTTGTTGTTAAGCATTTCAAAAACTTTCAAAGATCTTTCCTTTCACATCACCTAAACAAGAAGAGATTGGAATATCTTTATGAAGAGAACAAAAACATTCAAGTAAAATGATTAACATATTCTCAATGTTCTGCTC
>NC_087221.1:44394296-44461796 GCF_015104395.2 Macrobrachium nipponense
CAGTAGAGATAAAAAAAAAACATATATAAAGATATATAAAGGACTAAAATCCGCTTAAAGCACTCATACCAGTGACTTCATTGGCGGTAGTACAGTCATTTTTGTGATGATGGTAATTGGAATGAAACCGCCGTAATTTATGTACGCCGTTATTCACAACCAACAGTAATACAATAGTTTAAGAAACGCCCAGGCAATGACGAAGAAGTGAGCCACAGAGAGAGAGAGAGAGAGAGAGAGAGAGAGAGAGAGAGAGAGAGAGAGAGAGAGAGAGAGTATTTTTTAGGCAACATTCATAACAACATAAACATATAAAAAAAAAATTCAAAACACCTCGATAATGATGAAGCAACGACCCACACACACAGAGAGAGAGAGAGAGAGAGAGAGAGAGGAGAGAGAGAGAGAGAGAGTACTTTGTAGGCATTATTCATCAAAACCAACCTAAGAGACGCCTAGAAAATGATGATCCAGTGACCCACACAGAGAGAGAGAGAGAGAGAGAGAGAGAGAGAGAGAAATATACTTTGTGGGCAAAGGAGGAATGTTATCCATTTTACTTTCATATCAATTCCCTATTGAGCGACAATAAACCAAAATTGAATATTGAAATCATTCCCTCTAAGAGTGAGATTTTAATTCGCTATTTTCATTGCTCTGCTATGCATTACGAATGCACAAGGCTGAATAAATTAAGCTGGCGAAAATGCGCTTAATCATTACATGTTATTCCGCAACTTGGCAATTGCTTTCTCGTTTTAGCAATGTAAAACTAAAGGTAGGAATCGGGGACGGGAAGGTGGATTCAAAAACCTCAGTTGTACAATTCGTGACGCAAATGAAGAACCAAACTAAATTCATATGAAATTAATTGGGGACGGTATTAATAAAATACACCATTCGCGAATATCTTATTCGCAGATTCAATCCGTTCATCTTGTTGTATCAGGCCGTAAAATTATTTACCTATCTATAAACACAGACATACATACATACATACATACATACATACATACATACATACATACCTACGTATATATATATATACATAGATATATATAAATAAATATATATATATATATATATATATATATATATATATATGTCTGGTGTTTATAGACAGATAAATAATTTTATGGTCTGATACAACGGATTGAATCTGCGAAAATAAGTATTGGGCGAACGGTGATTTTATTTTTTATCAATACCGTCCCCAATTAATTATATATATATATATATATATATATATATATATATATATATATATATATATATACACACACACATATAATATAATATTTATATATATATACACACATATATATATATATATATGTATATATATATATGTATATATATATATATATATATATATATATATATGTATATAATAAATTAATTGGGACGGTAGTAATAAAATGCACCGTTCGCCAATATCTTATTCGCAGATTCAATCCGTTTATCTTGTTGTATCAGACCATAAAATTATTTCTCTATCTATAAACACAGACACACACTACATACAACATACATACTATACATACATATAATATATACATATATATCATATATATATATATATATATATATATATATATACATATATATGTGTGTATATATATATAATATATATAATATATGTATATAGGATATATATATATATATATATATTAATATTATTATTATATATATACATATATAATCTCATTTCTGTGAAAATCAGGAAAGAAAAACACAGTATTTCAACCATTTTTCCCTTTTTCGGTATCTTTCTCCTAATTGTATTATCATTCCTATGTATATTCAGGCTGAAGAGGCCAACTGATCAAGGTAGACTTTATTTTTCTATTTCAGATCACGAGATACTGATGATATCAAATAATAATGAAGGTGTTACGTCTTCAAGTCCTTAACCCTCTCTTATTTTTTCTTAATGAATACCATAATATTCTTTGAAGGCATGAATTTCAAGTCAATGGCCCCTATGGGCCCGTTCCATATGAGTAAATTTCATCTTCTAAATAATAATAATAATGAAAGAAAACTTGGTGATATCCTTTGCAATTTAATGAAGCAAAGTAAAACAATTAGTTTTCATTTTGAAATGAAAATTTGTATAGGTCAGCTGAACGGGAGTCCAATCCATAGTTATTTATATTCCAAAAAATTACATAATTTTGTACTTTTATAATTTTTTAATCATTCTTTTTATATATATTTTGTTTCTTATTTAAGGTTTTTGCAATAATAAAATATACTAATAATAAATAATAATATAACAATAATAATAATAATATAATAATACTAATAATAATAATAATAATAATAATAATAATATATCATGAAGCATTTTCTTACTAGGCAATAAATGATTTAACATAATGTTAATAGCAGTACACGATAGATATTTGGCAATGCCATGCTTTTATTGGTCATGAATAATAATAATAATAATAATAATAATAATAATAATAATAATAATAATAATAAGCTACGACTGTTTATTGACAATTACTTATCAGAGTTTCTTGTTTATTGCCCTTGTATTTTTCAAGAAATTCCATGCAATATCCAACAAATCCTGAAAGCATATTTCCAGACGTTTATTTTCACTAGAAATAACTCTCCTTTATCTTCACTCCCACTTTGTCGCATGCAAAAGCAAAACAATGAAATGAAGCCTAAGGAATGAAAAACTCGTTTTTTTCTGAATTTACTGAGATCCTACGGGATATCATGCAAATATCTTGCATAGGTGAGTCCTTGAAAGCATTTCTAATAGCCATAATAGGAAAACCAACGCAGCTGACGTTCTGCGAGGTATAATGTCGAAAAAATTGTTCTGTCATGTGAATTTTAAGTCGTATTTTGGCCTTAAGTTCGAATACAAGATGAGGGTTAAGCGATGGTTTTTATTATAGCAAAATATAAGAAACGACAAACGTTTGTAGCTTGGCGCGAGCGTTAATGGGTCACAATAAGGAACTTATATTAACACACGAGGGGCTGCTTCGTAATAAAATGTACCAATAGAAACGAAAGACTATATGTTAATGCCCACGAAAATATTTAGAAATTCACCGGAAAGAAATGCCGACCCTCAAATACAATAAGATGAAACATAAAAACCAAATAGAAATAAAGAAAGGTTTCATCCAAAATAGTATTAAGGAAGTGAGTGAGGAGCAGATCTCATCATACTTGCTTTCCAAGGTATGACGAAGATTCCTGCCAAAAGCAGTATGCTTGGATCGCTGAGAGAGAGAGAGAGAGAGAGAGAGAGAGAGAGAGAGAAAGGGAAGACGAGAGAGAGAGAGAGAGAAAGGGAAATGGAGAGGAAAGGGGAGAGAAAAGCATGGATACCCTGAAGGGGGGTGTGCTTCCCAAGAGAGAGAGAGAGGAAGAGAGAGATGGAAGTATATAAGCCCCGAAATCTGTTCATACAAGCATCATTACTTCTCCTTCCTTCCTTACATCATGAGGTTCTTGGTAAGCGCTCTAATATCTCTTTCTGTTTACCTTCTATGAAACAAACTAAGTTATATTCCGTGAGATTTCAGACACTGTTAAACATTTCGATTTATTTTTCTTTTAATAAGTAAATCACCTAATTTTGGCGTTATTCACATTTGAATGTTAAAATATTCTATCTCAAAACAAAATAATGATTCCTGGTAAAACTTAGCTAGAATTTGAACCATTAGCAAGATGACATGTTTTTTTAATATGAGATGAACCATTTTTGTTAAATGCTTACATTATTTTTCTTATCTCAGTCATGATATTATCTCGAAAGAGAACCCATGAGAGGTAGATGATGTTCCTGCGTTAGTCCACTTAATTGCTGAAAGTCAAGCCGTATCCGTAATACTCATTGTTTTGAATTCCAGGTCTTCCTGTGTGCCCTCCTCGTTGCAGAGGCAGCCAAACTCCAGGGTTATCCTCCCCCAGTACAGGGTCATGCAGACGTATCGTTAAAGACATTGTCCCTTTCCGACGTCTCTGAACAGAGTGAATTAACTCTCAGAGTGGATTCTGACGAGGAAACCTTCGCCTCTGATCTAGGACCATTATCTATCCCATCTGACCAGTCAGTCCTTTTGACTAACCAGCTTTCAGCAGTTGATATCTCTGTACAGCCTTCACTCGACACGTCCAACCAGCATTCAGTACCTGGTCACCCTACCGATGGTCCTGCCCACTCTTCATTCGACGCATCCAAACAGCAACTGGCTCCTGGTTTCTCTGTTCATGGCTCTACCCAGAACTCTTTTGACACGTCCATCCGCCATTCGGTGCATGGTCACTCTGCTGACGCACCAATCCAGCCTTCACTATCTGGTTTTTCTGCTGACGGATCTGCCCAGCTTCCAATCAATACCCCCATCTTTGAAGATGACCTCCAAGGAGTAGGCCTATCTCCGAGAGATCCTGCTGGTCATGAATCTTTGCAGCCCTCCGAGCTCGATGGATCCACTCGCTCTTGTCCAGATGGACAAATCCTCCACGTCGATGGCCGATGCGTAACGCCTGAGGTCACCAGAAACATGTTTGTTTATTCTGCCCCTGAAGTAGAGCCCAAGATAATCACAGCTCCCAAGGACCTCCCTCTGCCCAAAGTAGAACATAACATAGTGTTCATCCACACGGAGGAACTTAACGCAGGACTCGAGCCAATAATCGTGCCACCTCCTCAGAGGAAGCACATAATCTACGTCCTCAATGAAGAGTCTGGACAACAAGGCCCAAGGCTCATCGAAGTAACTGCACCTCCCCCAAGGAACCCTGAGGTGTACTTCGTGAATTACGCCGACGGGCAAACCCCAACTCTGCCCGACGGGATTGACTTTGAGGAAGCCCTCAAATCAGCCATCCACTCCGAGGGAACACTCATAGGTGGTCAATTTGCCGATTCTAGTGAGCACGATGGGGATGACGGTGCTGGTGGTGTTGTTGCTGATTTCAGTGTCACCACTGCTGAAGAAGCTCTAGGGAGCTCAGTACCAGTTGTTGCTGACCACCAGAATAAAGGATTTCCAGCTGGTTCTGGAAACGACGTTGGTATCCATCACCAGCACGGCATCAACACAGAAGTAACTTCTGCTGGAGCTGTTGCAGTTCAAGGACCTTCTGTATTTCCAGCTGGTTCTGGAAACGACGTTGGTATCCACCACCAGCACGGCATCAACACAGAAGTAACGTCTGCTGGATCTGGTGCAGTTCAAGGCCCATCAGCATTTCCAGCTGGCTCTGGAAACGACGTTGGTATCCACCACCAGCACGGCATCAACACAGAAGTAACGTCTGCTGGAGCTGGTGTAGTTCAAGGCCCATCTGCATTTCCAGCTGGTTTTGGAAACGACGTTGGTATCCACCACCAGCGCGGCATCAACACGGGAGTAACTTCTGCTGGAGCTGTTGCAGTTCAAGGACCTTCTGTATTTCCAGCTGGTTCTGGAAACGACGTTGATATCCACCACCAGCACGGCATCAACACAGAAGTAACGTCTCCTGGATCTGGTACAGTTCAAGGCCCATCTGTATTTCCAGCTGGCTCTGGAAACGACGTTGGTATCCACCACCAGCACAGCATCAACACAGAAGTAACTTCTGCTGGAGCTGTTGCAGTTCAAGGCCCTTCTGCATTTCCAGCTGGTTCTGGAAACAACCTTGGTATTCATCTCCAACAAAGCATCAACCAAGGAATAACTTCTGCAGGAGCTGATGCTGTTCAAGGCCCTTCTGCATATCCAGCTGGTTCTGGAAACAACGCTGGTATCCATCTCCAACAGGGCATCAACCCAGGAGTAACTTCTGCAGGAGCTGATGCTGTACAAAGCCCTTCAGCATTTCCAGCTGGTTCTGGAAACGACTTTGGTATCCATGTCCAGCACGGCATCAACCCAGGGGTAACTTCTGCTGCTCAAGCCCCTTCTGTTCCCGCCGTAGGAGCAGAGCCACAAGGACTCTACACCACACCCTGATCACTTGACCTCCCATGACACGAAATGATAATGGATTGTAGTGACTTAACCCTTTCGACCTTTCGAAAATATATATCGATTTAAAAATACTACGATATGTTGATGATTTTCCGAAAATAAATTCTATATTTTTATTTGCGTTTTCAGTACAATCTTGTGCGCAACCCTGAGTACAAAGCTTAGCAATAATTTCATAGAAAATACTAAAATATTTTTGAGGTAAAAACTTCAAATTAAAGAGACAGATAACAAGGCCTCACTCACCCCATTGGCTCTCTTCAGCCAATCTTTATAACACCATTATAATCATGTACTTATGTGGAACTTCAGATTATCAATATCTGTAGTATGTTGAATCTCTTGCGCGCATGCGTTAAGATTTATTCCGTTTGAATATTATTTTCAGCATAATTTTAAAAGTTTCGATAAAACTTCCCTTGATAATTATACATTAAGTTGCTATAGAGAAGTCCATACAAAACTTAGGTCTATATCAACGCTGACTTAAGTAAACATTTGATGTGCTAAAGTACATGATGTGCAGTTAACTTTGATGTTTGCAGTACCATGGATGTGGTATCTTTTTCGATAATTTGTATCTACATATATTTTTCAGATTATCAATATCTGTAGTATGTTGAATCTCTTGCGCGCATGCGTTAAGATTTATTCCGTTTGAATATTATTTTCAGCATAATTTTAAAAGTTTCGATAAAACTTCCCCTGATAATTATACATTAAGTTGCTATAGAGAAGTCCATACAAAACTTAGGTCTATATCAACAGCTGAACTTAAAGGTAAACATTTGATGTGTATCTTTTTCGATAATTTGTATCTACATATATTTTTCGCATGACTGCAAACCTTTTGGCTTTTATAAATAAAAAATTGATCTTGCCTGTTGTGGTCAGGAGGTGATAAGGAAATCGCGCAACGTTTCGTATTGCACAATCTAAATGCCGTCCTGGAACGTGATTCGGTTAGTCATTTGCTGAAGGGCAAATTAGACGTTTCAGGTTTGATGATTGTTTACCACGGTCTCTTTGTGGTTTTATTTGTTTGATTTAGAGTGATCTTGTGTGCGGCCTAAGCATACAGAACGTGGATGTTTAACATTGATTATGGTAATGGCTATGGTCTTGTTTTTGTCTGCAATTATCTATATTCGTGTATGTATATATATATATATATTATATATATATATATGTGTGTGTGTGTGTGTGTGTGTGTATATATATACATACACACACACACACACACACATATATATATTATATATATATATATATATATATATATATTATATATATATATATCTGTGTGCGTATTTCTTAAAGCATTAAGAAAATAAATAATCCACATTACTCAAGGCTGTAATGATGCATATACCAATTCATTTACATATAATATTTAAAGCATTATATGCACAATACTATTTTCTATCCGGCTTAAACCAACATTTACCAAAACATGCAAAAGAATGAATTTAAAGCAAAAACCGTAAAGATAAACGTCAGTACCGCAGTTGTGTTTGCCCAAGCGTTAAGTGTTTGAAGTTACGGGAATGCAAATGAGTATTATTTGTTTGTTAGTTTTCTGTAAAAGAAAACTATTTCCCCGGCTTTGTCTGTCCGTCCGCCCTCAGATCTTAAAAACAACTGAGGTTATAGGGGTGGAAATTGGTATGTTGATCATCTACCCTCCAATCATCAGACACCAAATTACAGCCTTCTAGCCTCAGTAGTTGGTATTTTATTTAAGGTTAAATTTAGTCATAATCGTACTTCTGGCAACGCTATTGGTACTGACAACAAAGCCCACACGGGACCGTGGCTGAGTTTCAAGGCCAGCGTCCACGAGTTTTATGGGCCATGGCTGAGGACACCACAGGACATTTTTTACTTGTTGGTATTGCATTAGGAAAAAAATAGTTGTCTCATTTTCTGAGAATAAATAGGCGAGTATTATACACACCGCAGGCAATATCCACTGGATTACTGAACTGATAAGACGAATGCCAGATTAAAATGTGTGTTGGAAAAAACTCAAGCATCTGATATATATATTACAAGGGGTGCATTTGCGCATCCATGACTGGTCTGAATACAGATCAAGAAAAGGTCTGGATTCAAGTGCAGGAATGGTTTTTGGATCTGGACACGGGTTTGGTCTGAACCCAGACCAGATCTGGAGACAAATTTTAGCGATGGTATTTATGAAGACCAACCATGAGCGGAAGCCTGCTTCCCTGACCTCGAATTTGATAAATAATTAAGAATTCACTTCATTTCATTCCCTAGATACTCATACTATGCGACCATGAAAAGTCACGCAATATTAAGAAAGGTTTGCACTTCGATGCTCGTGCTAAATCTAAATATCTTCAAATCTCGAAATAATTTGGTTTTTTGTATTGGATGGTCCTGAGATTTTTGGGATAATCGAGAAATGTTAATTGGAAATGCATCAAAATTTATTTCTGCGACCTAAGTATTTCATAGCTTAAGTAATGATTACAACTAATCAATGGAACTGATTTGCACTGTTTCACTTTTAATCTAATACAGATCATAACTTATCTTTCTGACATCGGAGATAATATTGGTTCATGCAGCAGGATAATTAGCAACATGGTTCATATGATTATGGAATGAATAAATAATATGGTCTATAAATTATAAAAGGATTTCAAGTTAATGAATAAATCAAGGGGTGCCATAAGTCTGTGAGGGGGTACCACCCCTGACGCCAGCTTGTGAGCCCAGGGAAGCAGTGCCCAAAAATACAGGACCACTCTCGGTTTCAGCTGAGGAGTCGTGGTGACCACTTCCTGCGGGCGTCCCAAAAGTACTATCACCCAAGCTGCTTGTGAAATGGCTATCAGTTCCTGAACTGCCGAAACCCCTGACATCTACGCCGAGGTGCTCTTCGCTGGAATGGGATCCAGAATGTGATCCAGTCACGGCGGTGAGTCCAGTACCGAAGTGAGTGCTAGCCAAGTCGCCCCTTCCAGGAGATAAACCGAGCTCGCCGCTGTTGTCGATGACGTGACTCTCTGCAGGAATGGCTGAGTTCAAGGCAGTGTTGAAATCTATGCCATCGGGCAGCGTTGGAGTCTCACCTTCGGCATAGTTGACGAAGAAGACCTCTGGATTGTGTTGCTCGGGCTGCGGTACTTCAATCAGCTCTCGCTCGTGGCTGTGAGCCTCTTTGTTCAAGACGTAGATGACATGCTTCTGCTGGGGCGGTGGAATAACGATGTGATCTGCTTCGTCATCATCCTTCTCCTGCGTGCGGATGAAGAGGTAGTTGTACTCTAGCTTCGGCAGAGGGACATCCACGGGTGGTGCAGGGAGTTTCCTCGCTCTCTTTTCTGGCTCAGTGTAGACCAGATATTTCCTTGAAATTTCGGGCGTCACGCAGCGCCCATCGAAGTGGCGCACTTGTCCATCGGGGCACTTTCCAGGGAATGGAGCAGATCCTCGTAGGTGACCGGAAGTAGTACCTGAATGGCGGATACCAGAAGAACCAAAGCTTGTCTGTTGGAAAGCTTGTTGCTGGCCATTACCAGTGGGTGAGTGGTGTGCATGAACATGTGCATGAACACCGAATAACCCGCCAGTCCCAAAGGCTGAGGGCTGTCGACCAACCCCTGTAGTAGAAAATGCTGAGGGCTGTCGGCCAACTCCTACTGAAGAAAATGCTGAGGGCTGCTGACCAACTCCTACTGAAGAGAAGGGTGAGGGCTGCTGACCAACTCCTGCTGAAGAAAAGGCTGAGGGCTGCTGGCCAACTCCTACCGAAGAAAAGGCTGAAGGCTGTTGGCCAGCAGAATGCCGGGTACTTCCTGCTGTTGAGGAGTGATGGCCTGCACCATCAGACCTGATTAAAGACGACAGTGTTACATCTGTCGAACCATGTCTTGGTGGTGTGTAGCCACCAAGTCCATCAAGTTTGTCTGCTTCTGCAGCCACGAGCGCACATATGAATATCTGGAATGAAATCCAACTGGATTAAAAATATAGAAGAGCCACAAGTGACGAACAACCAACAAGGTTGTAGGAGAGCTGGGTGACACACATCCCTACAAGAAAATATGTCCTCAGTTAACAAACAAAAAATTATACGAGGTATTAAGATTCGTTTATGGACTCAAGATTTAAATCATACATTGGTACTCCTTCGCCTTCTCCCTTATTACTAAGGATACCCCAGGTAATGATAGTCGCTAATGATATAGTAGTTACCTAAAAATCCAAGTAATTATAGAGGACGAAGCGTTTTAACGTTAGCGTTTGAATGGGGATTCCTAGAAAAAAAATCGATAATGTTTTCGTTTAGAAACAATTCTTTTCACTTTTCTATGTTCATAAAAGTATTTTGCAAAAAAATACGGTGATTAAATATCACTCATAGTGCTATTTTAACAAGCGTTAGGGGGACACACACACACACATAAACCAACACTAAAAAAAATTACTGTCTTTGGAAGAGATATTTTACTCAATGAACTCTGCCAAGAAAATCATGTACACATTCAGGTCTCGAGCCCTGTATGAAGCGAGCGGAATGAGGGTTAATGCCTCTGCATTAATCACATGTTAGTGAAACTTGCAAGAAAACAAAACACAAACAAAGCCAGAGTCGAAACTAATAATTTCAGAAAACCTTGATCCTCTAGAGCAAGATGCTAAGTAGGACAATAAGGCAATAAGTCCCAGAGGCTATTCGAGTTGCAATTGTGAAACTTGCAAGGAAATAACACAAACACAAACACACAGTCAAAATCAAAACAGTAACCCCTGTCAGAGTAGCCCCACCCTGCCACGAGACACAAGAACACTCAAAGACTACAGCATACAAGCAAATTTGCTTCTAAAACGCAACTTGCACGCTTTGTTAAATATTCAAATCAAGTGGAGGCACCTACCAGGAGCTTCATGCTTGGAGGATGGAAGACCTAATGTTGAATAGGATAAGCATTCTGGCTTATATATACCAGGATGGCTTCCCTTGAGTCCTTCTACTTGCCTGACCTCCAATCAAGACAACCCACAACTCCTCCCCCCTCACCCCCCGCCCAACCCCTTCTACTCCCATCTCCCAGCCTTTTCAGGAAACCCAGGAAAGACCCCTATCCCCGGCCCATCCCATTCCTTACGTATCCTACAACATTGCCCTGACCGCTGTTTCTTTCTGTGCCCTCATACAAGATATCCTTCGCCTTCAAGCAGATCTCTCTCTTCTCTCTCTCTCCTCTCTCTCTCTCTCTCTCTCTCTCTCTCCAGCAACCATTGCCAGAGAATTTTGCCAGAATAAACTTATCAAATCCTGAAAATAGCAGCAATCTCTCCCTCCTCTCTCTCTCCTCTCCCTCTCTCTTCTCCCCTCCTCTTCCTCTCTCCCCCTCCTCCCCCCCCGCCTCTTCAAATAGCCAAATTTTCTCTATCTCTCTCTCCTTCTCCTCTTTCCCTCTCCCTCTTCTCTCTCTCCTCTCCTCTCTCTCTCTCTCCTCTGACTTTATAATCAAGGGAAACCCCACGTTCCTTAGGCAGGCAGTCGCCAGAGTCCGAGATGAAAGCAAGCAAAGTGATCTGAAACGAGGACAAGGACTAACAAGAATCCAGGTTCATAAACAATCCGAAATATCTGTGCCTCTTGAAATAATTCCAGGTCGTATTCTAATTTTTCTGACGTTTCAATGATGGCATATATTCATATTCTAAGAATTTATTCATTCAGTTTTGAATATCTGATGTGAAAAAATTTTACATATTTGTTTGAGAAGGTATCTTATGTATATATATATATATATATATATATATATATATATATATATATATATTATATATATATGTGTGTGTGTGTGTGTGTGTGTGTGTGTGTGTGTGTGTTCTGTGTGTGTGCGTGTGTGTGTGTGAACTTTTTTCACATACGTCAGAACAGTGAACTGGATATTAACGAAATATCTGGGTGAATATTTGGGGATTTGCATACATTTTGTATATCTATATATATAATAACTGAAGAGATAATACAAAACAGTATAAAATCATTTTTGTAAAGTATTGAAACAGCCTGTCGAGTTATACTTTCAATCTATTGATGAAAAAAATATAATTAGCAAATGCAACTAGTTTCGGAATTAAGGCAGATTTCTGTTTCATAGTTACCACAAATAAAAAAAATGAATATTATTGAGCTGATCCTTTTACAAACCCGGTAACCTATGAGAGAACATAACAGGGTATAATTTTACTCTCTAGGCCTTTGTTTGGGAAAACAACTTTCAAAAAGTTTCATTTTTTGGGAGATTAATCCGACGCGTAAAATAAAAGAGTAACATATCCCTCAATGTTTTACTAAAATCATTGAAAGGAAAAAATTAGAAAAAAGCTGACGCTTAAAACTGAGGTAGAAATTGTTAATTAAATTTCCTTCATTTTATTGATGTAACTAAAGTAAAATATAGGAGGCGTCTCATAATTGTATACCATAATTATTACTCTGGTATTACCGGTTATAATGACAGTATATATATATGTATATATATATATATATATATATATATATATATATATATATATATATACACACACACTGGTGACGAAAATACACCAAACTAAATGTGCTTCTTTAATTCTTGCTCACGTGAGGTTTCAAAATCCCTTAGACCTCGGCAAAGATTGAAGATGCGAACATAATTATGACAAGTAAGGTAACATAATTAGGAAGTGCTCAAGCGTCTCTCTCTCTCTCTCTCTCTCTCTCTCTCTCTCTCTCTCTCTCAATTAATCCTCCCTGGGAGAAGATCCTCAGGCATTCTTTTCCTGAGGTCACGGCCAACATAGACATTGCCTGAGGTAATGTTCTGACCCTGATGATGCTACGTCGTTCCTAATCCCAAGTTTCACTAAGGATCTTTTAGCATTCTCGATCGTTAGGCTGCCAAGGCAGTCGGGTCTTTCACTGGTGCTTTTCTGCTTGTTAGTTTGGTCGTTTGTTTTCTATTTATTAAAAAAAACAAGTTCGTGAGCCTTCTAGAGGGTCGGTCTGGAGGAGAGTGGTAAGTATGTTGCTGGCATTCAAAACCAACCCATTTATTTTAATGATATTTTTTTCTTCTCGGTCAAAGTAATTAAAACACCGTCGCAAAATCATTTGTAGTCTTCCATCAGTCAATGGAAGCAAAAACCTGTTTTGGAAACTGTTACAGACGTTTATAATATTGTTTGAAATATAAATTGGTGAAGATTTTTTTTTATGACTAAAGTTAAGCTGGATTATTCTTTGATAATATGGAAGTCTCAAACGGTACTAATGATCCTAATAATTGTAACGCCAGGTAACTTGGCAATCAATCAATCAAATGAATCATGAACCCAAGAGTCCATTGGTTTTATGTTCTTGAAGCCATTCACGTCTAAAATGTGAACTTCTCTAGATTCCTCTGTATTCTAAAACTTTTTAACCTGTATCTTTTGAAAAGGCGTGCTTGTCTACAGGAACAGCTTGATTTGGGCACCCATATTCTCAGGCACCGATATCTGTGCATCTATGTTCTTCCCTATTTTTGTATAACAAGAGCATATTCTTAGATATAGGTGTTCCAAGTTCTAAGCGTTCTTAAGAACTTACGGTGCAAAGAATATCCCAGATAACCGAGTAAAAATTTCCTTTATGTCAAGAATATCCTCTCACTCTCTCATACAAATTTATGAGACCATACACTTCACTATTGTCTTGTCTACCTGTCTACCAGGTGAGTTAATTCCAGGTGGCTGTTCACTCACTTTAGCGGGACAGATACACGTCGTCCTTGGACGCGGCCTCATATAATGAATGCATTTCCTTAAGACAACTATGGCCGTGTCATGGATGCTGTCTGGATACGAAAATTTATTGGCTTCTGACAAGAGTTTTGGAATAATTTTGCTTGTTTTCCCTTTCACTTTGTCTGAATTTTATTTGTTTTTATTTTTTATATAATTTTATTTTAATTTTTTATTTTTGATCTTTGCGTCCAGCTAAGGCAATGTTCGGTGCTTTTAAACCTTTTTTTTGGCTGCTAAGAGAATTTTATTTTATCTCTCTTTTTTTTTCTCAGAAACACTCGGCGTTCCTTTAGCAAAATGAAAAGTTCAGTATAAACTCTTATTCCTTCTGGAAGAGGACGAAGTTAAAAATTTCCACATTATTATTATTATTATTTTATTTTTTATTTTATTTTTTTTTTGCTCTATCACAGTCCTCCAATTCGACTGGGTGGTATTTATAGTGTGGGGTTCCGGGTTGCATCCTGCCTCCTTAGGAGTCCATCACTTTTCTTACTATGTGTGCCGTTTCTAGGATCACACTCTTCTGCATGAGTCCTGGAGCTACTTCAGCGTCTAGTTTTTCTAGATTCCTTTTCAGGGATCTTGGGATCGTGCCTAGTGCTCCTATGATCATGGGTACAATTTCCACTGGCATATCCCATATCCTTCTTATTTCTATTTTCAAATCTTGATACTTATCCATTTTTTCATTCTCTTTCTCTTCAACTCTGGTGTCCCATGGCTCCAGTGGAGGTTATTGCCACTGAATCATGCCTCTTTTTGTTCTGGTTCTGTGCAAGTGCCGGGCATTCGCTTGCTATGTGGTTTATGGTTTCATTTTTCGTATTGCACTTCCTACATATGGGAGAGATGTTACTTCCGTCTATCGTTCTTTGAACATATCTGGTTCTTAGGGCCTGATCTTGTGCCGCTGTTATCATTCCTTCAGTTTCCTTCTTTAGCTCTCCCCTCTATAGCCATTGCCATGTGTCATCGCTGGCTAGTTCTTTAGTCTGTCTCATGTATTGTCCGTGCATTGGTTTGTTGTGCCAGTCCTCTGTTCTGTCTGTCATTCTCATGTCTCTATATATTTCTGGGTCTTCGTCTACTTTTATTAGTCCTTCTTCCCATGCACTCTTTAGCCACTCGTCTTCACTGGTTTTCAGATATTGCCCCAGTGCTCTGTTCTCGATGTTGACTCAGTCCCTCTAAAATATAGTCCTCTCTCCCTCCTTCCTTTCGTGTTATGTATGGTCTGTCCGTATTTGCTCTTGGGTGTAGCGCTTTGAGTATTGTCATATGTTTCCTGGTTTTCTGATCTATGCTGCGGAGTTCTGCCTTCATCCATTCCACTATTCCTGTGCTGTATCTGATTACTGGCACTGCCCATGTGTTTATGGCTTTTATCATATTTCCGGCGTTGAGTTTTGACTTGAGTATCGCCTTGAGTCTCTGCATATATTCTTTCCTGGTCGTGTCCTTCATCTCTTGGTGTTTTATATCCCCTCCTTCCATTATTCCCAGGTATTTGTATCCAGTCTCATCTATGTGTTTGATGTTGCTCCCATCTGGTAGCTTTATCCCTTCAGTTCTCGTTACTTTGCCTTGTTGTATGTTGACTAAGGCGCATTTTTCTATTCCAAACTCCATCCTGATGTCCCCAGATACAATCCTTACAGTCTGGATTAGGGTATCTATTTCCTTGATTTTCTTACCATACAGCTTGATGTCGTCCATGAACATCAGATGGTTAATTCTGTTGCCTCTTTTCTTGAATTGGTACCGGGCATCCATCTTCTGTAGTACTTTTGTCATGGGAATCATGGCTACTACGAAGAGTAGTGGGGACAGTGAGTCGGCCTGGAAGATTCCTCTCCTGATATTAACCTCTGCTAGTCTTATTCCAGAGCTTGTAAGTATTGTATTCCAGTTGTGCATTGTATTTTTGAGGAAGCTGATGGTGTTTTCCTCTGCCCCATATATTTTCAGGCATTCTATTAGCCATGTGTGAGGTATCATGTCGAAGGCTTTCTTATAGTCTATCTATGCCATGCTTAGGTTGGTTTTCCTTCTCCTACTGTTCTTCATTACCATTTTGTCTATCAGGAGTTGGTCTTTTGTGCCCCTACACTTACTTCTGCAGCCTTTCTGTTGGTGGGGGATGGTGTTTGTCTCTTCTAGGTAGTTGTATAGCCTTTCACTGATGATACCTGTTAGTAACTTCCACATTATTGGTAGCCAGGTGATAGGCCTGTAGATACTGGCTATATTTCCCTTACTCTTGTCTTTTTTTACTAAGGATGTTCTTCCTGTGGTCATCCATTTGGGTGCATTGTGATTTGAGATACAATGCTGGAGTTGTTCTGCTATTCGTGGGTGTAGGGCCTTGAAGTTTTTGAGCAAGTATCCATGGACTTCATCGGGACCTGGGGCTTTCCAGTTTGGCATTTTCTTTAGTTGGTGTCTGACTGTGTCTGTCGTGATGTCAGTGAATCTTTGTTTTATTCTCCCTGTTTCTTCTTCTTTGACTTCCTGGAGCCATGTTGCATGTTTGTTGTGTGATACCAGATTGCTCTATATGTTTTCCCAGAGTCTCTTACTTGGTTCGGCTTCAGGAATTTCTTGGTGGTTGTCTTCCCCTCTTAGTTGGCTGTATAGTCTTTTCTGGTTGGTTCCGAATAGTTTGTTCTGTTGGTATCCCTTATTCTTGGTCATGTACCGTTGGATCTTATGTGCTTTGGCCTTAAGCCTCTGTTTTACATCTTCTATTGTGTTGTTTAGTCCCCTCTCTTGTACTTTGTATTTCTCGTTGAGTTCCTCCCTTGTTTTCTTGCTTCTTAGCCTTTTTTCTGCCATCTCTTTCAGTTTACTCAAGTCAGATCTCATCACCATGATTTGCTTTTCCAGGCGCTTTTTCCAAGGAGGTTGCTGTTTTGGTTTTTGTTGGGTTGGTTGTGCTGGTGGTGTGGTTGGAATGATTCGAATCCCCATCAGTTCTGCTACTAATCTTGCTCCTGCATATGCCAAGTTATTTGTTTCTGTGATACTGGTGATGTGTATTATGCCCATTATTTCATTGACCTCACTTGTTTTCTCCCTTAATTTCTTGTTGTAGGCCCTACAATTATTATTATTATTATTATTATTATTATTATTATTATTATTATTATTATTATTATTATTATTATTATTACGAAATAATAGACCAGAGAACGAATCCCCGACGTCTGCGCCTCCTAGAAGATCTCCATATAGGAAAGGAGACACCCAATTTAAATATCACCCAGTGTCACGGACACCCGAGGTCCTCTACAGGTTCGATGTTATAATATTCAACACCAACAGTTGAAACTGGGGATACGAATATAGAAAGAAACACAAACAGAACAAAGGTTTATTTACAAGCCTACTAACAAAGGTAAATGCAGAATGGTTTCTCCTATTTACATAACAAAAGTAAAATCTTACAATACGGGAACTAGGGAAACAGTGAGGTAATGAAATACTTGCTAGTTTTTTGCAGCTGTACAAAATCAATGTTCGCAACAATGGCTTCGCAAAGGAGAGTTGTAGAACTTTAGACGTCTTCCTAACTCCGTACTGCAGAAAGCAATGTCTATTCTTGATACTTGAAGGGCAGGTTACTCCTCAAAACCACCTTGTAGGACGTTTCTTCTCTGAAGGCTTGCTCAACGTCGAAATATCTTTGTTGCTCTCTCTCTCTCTGACTGGAAAACTTGACCTGATTCTAATCAAACTCTCGGGCACCTTCTTCCTCTTTTATACTTCGTCTCTTCCTTCTTCGCTTATCTCTCGCCGCTCTCTTTGCTGATCTCTACTTCCTCAGGGTATATATACGGCGATCTGGGGCGGGGCTGAAGGGGGCAGAGCATAACAGTGAACGTCACAGACTCCCAACAGGAACTTTTTAGAAGGATCTAGACGAAATGTTGCATCATAATTCGCAGCGTTTCTAACAACACGTCGGCGCCTGTTGAGTTCCATATCCCACATGGCAATTCTCGAACAATCATGAGAACAGGCGCCTCCAACACGTGTGCGAATGCCTCCTAGCTGCAGACCTACTTGGAGAAAATGCATTTCCTTTCCTTTAATATATTTTACCTCACTATAGAGCGATTACCATGACACCCAGGAAACGTTTCTCCTTCCCACCGCCGCCCGGAGAGTAGTAAACGACCCTCTGACAATTCCAGATAATCAGGAGCCCCCACAGGATGATAGGACTCTTGCTACAGACGAAATTCCTGACGTTTATCCCCAGGCACACTACTATGGTGCTCGCATGACAGAATCTCCAGGACATTCGAGGCGAGATCCACGACTTCACCCAAGACCGGGCCGACCAATGAGAATCCAACTCTAGGTCCGAGCTGCTATAAATACCGCCCCCGCAGACTTTCTTGCTACAGTCCTTCAACCGACTCGTCCAAAGATGACCTGCGAGAAGGTCGAAACGACACGTGATACCATCTATACCAGCTATACCAGCACCAATACCAGCCCTTCACCAAAGACGACCCCGGCCCAGAACTGAACTACGTCTACGGAATAATACCAGCACTGGCGACGACCCCTGCTTGTCCTGGACCTGAGATCCTGTTCTAATAAAAGATTACCTTCAGCATTTATAATTTTTTGAAAATTCCCAATATGAATATTGGACAGTTACTCAGAAACATCACTGAACCTGAGAAGAGAATATATATAAAATCAACTTGCTTAATTCTGCCATTCTTTTTAACTCCATTTGCATAAAAGAGGGTCTTCTACCAAAATATTATTATTATTATTATTATTATTATTATTATTATTATTATTATTATTATTATTATTATTATTATTATTATTATTATTATTATTATTATTATTATTATTATATTTGTCTGGACTCTGCATCGTGTCAACTTTATATAAACCTGCTGCCATGTTAAGAAAACATAAAGTTTACCTAAACTAAGGTGACTCTAATGATCGTCAGACTGACTGACTACAAATAACCAATTGTTCATCAAAGAAAATGTCAAGTGTAGAGAACGAATTGGTTTAGGTTAGGAACTGTATGAAATTGCTTTTAGCTGTCAGATATCTGAAGCATAGTCAAGTGCAAGCTATCACATAGCATTTTAGTTACTTAATAGCTTCATTACTATCAGAAAACCAGATCCTGAAGCCTCTGGGAAGTAAGGTATTATTATTATTATTATTATTATTATTATTATTATTATTATTATTATTATTATTATTATTATTATTATTATTATCATCATTATTATTATTATTATCATTATTATAATGTACTTGAACTAATTACATAATTGCAATTCTAGACCTTTAGAGCTGACCTGAAAGTCTTCTCTCAGAACGAATTGTGAAAATTGGAAAACAGTACAGACCAAGAAGTCGGAAAGCTAGTGGGAAGCAACCTATAGCTCACAAGACAAAGCACTCAGTTGGTTGCTTTACCGCCTTACAGGCCTTTCGACAATAAAGCAGATAATAGCAATAAAAAAAATATCAGCTGGGAATTCAATCAGAAATGTATGTTAGTGAATAATTTATTTATTTAAGATTCATAAGCGATTTTGACTTGTTGAAATAAATAATGAAAGACAAATAGATATCGAGTCGGATGGTTCGTAATCGGTTCAGGAGTCGAAATGGTTTAAGGAGTAGAATAGAGGCGCTGAGGAGCATCACCGAAGTTGCTTGCTGGAGCCTGGAATCCAGCTGAAGAACCGGCAGCACCAATAGAACCAGAAATACCGAATGAACCTGCTCCTCCCAGTGAAGGTGCTCCTCCTAATGTAGATGCTCCCCCAAATGAAGGTCCTCCTCCCAATGAAGCTGCTCCTCCAAATGAAGGTCCTCCTCCTAATGTAGATGCTCCTCCAAATGAAGCTGCACCTCCAAATGAAGCTGCTCCTCCTCCCAGTGAAGCTGCTCCCCCAAATGCAGCTCCTCCTCCTTGGCCTGAAAGATGAACTTCGCCACTGTCATCAGCAACAAGACCGAAACCACCGCTGCTTAGACCAACCGCCCCGAGGGCTATGCCAGAGGCTGATCCGCCAAATGGACCGGCACCAGTGCTGCCACCGATGACCTGACCTTCTGACTGGATAGCAGAGTTCAGGGCAGTTTCGAAGTCAATTCCATCAGGAAGAGTTGGGGTCTCTCCATCGGCGTAGTTTACGAAATAAACTTCTGGGTTCTTGGTCTCAGGTGCTGGTACTTCAATGACTTTAGGTCCTTCTTGTGCGGATTCCTTGTTGAGTACGTAGATGATGTTCTTCTTCTGGGGTGGTGGAA
The DNA here is from genome assembly GCF_015104395.2 of Macrobrachium nipponense. Taxonomy (NCBI): domain Eukaryota; kingdom Metazoa; phylum Arthropoda; class Malacostraca; order Decapoda; family Palaemonidae; genus Macrobrachium; species Macrobrachium nipponense. The sequence goes on from NC_087221.1 coordinate 44,414,429, forward strand.
TGATGATGGGGTCTGGTCCATCAGCTTCCTCTGGGGCACGGATGAAGACAATGTTGTGCTCTTCTTTGGGTACAGGGATATTTACTGGAGTCAGTGGGGCTTTGGGTTCTCGTGCAGGAGCAGCATAAGCAAATACGTTTCTCGTTACTTCGGGAGTTACGCATGTGCCATCGAAATGGCGAACTTGTCCCTGGGGGCAACTTCCATGGAAGACGTCAATGCCAGGTTGGGACGAAAAGCCTCCAGATAGCCCTGATGGAGAGACACCTCCAGATCCGAGTGATATTTGCTGCCCTGGACCATCAAAGGAGGGTCCAGAGTGACCATGGACTTGTCCTCCAAAGGAAGTTCTGTCCTGAGCCATCAAAGGAGGGTCCAGAGGTGGACCATTGGACTTGTCCTCCAAAGGAAGTCTGTCCTGAGCCATCAAAGGAGGGTCCAGAGTGACCATGGACTTGTCCTCCAAAGGAAGTCTGTCCTGAGCCATCAAAGGAGGGTCCAGAGTGACCATGGACTTGTCCTCCAAAGGATATCTGCCCTGGGCCACTAAAGGATGATTCAGAGTGCCCATGGACTTGTCCTCCAAAGGATGTCTGTCCTGGGCCAGCGAAGGAGGGTCCAGAGTGCCCGTGGACATGTCCTCCAGAGGTCAGAAGGTCACCTCCAGCCGAACCAGGACGTGGTACATTGTAGCCCTGCAACTTGGCTGCCTCAGCAGCGAGTAGGACACAGACGAAGACCTACAATGCATTGGGAGTTTAGAGTTTTGCAGTTAAATTATGATTTATGGCAAAATAATCTCTCTCTCTCTCTCTCTCTCTCTCTCTCTCTCTCCTCTCTCTCTGTTTTTTTGTTTACTCGCTAGATATATAATATGAGATATATATATATATATATATTATATATATATGTATATACTATATATTATGTATAATTGTATGATCTATATATAAATAATATATTATATATCATATATATATATATATATATATATATATATATATATTATATATATGTGTGTGTGTGTGTGTGTGTGTGCGTGTGTGTGTCGCTGTGTGTGTGTGTGCGGATGTGTGCGTCTATAAAAAAAGAAACAATATTTTTCCCTGCAAGCAAAACCCTGCTTAAACGATTTCCCACAATAATTGACTTGTACCATTTAATTTACATTTTTTATCCATCTCTAGTTTTCATAAATTCTCCTAAAATAAAGATAATTACTTTACTTTAAAACTTTGTGTGACCAGAGCAACATTGGTTGCATAATGATCTGAATTGTTTTTCATTTTTTTTTTCATGACATGAAAACTTATAGATATGCACACATATGAACCAAACTTTAACAGTCATTCAGCTACGGATGATGAGTACGATCGCAAAGAAATTCATAGCTATTTCTAGAAACAGATCAATCTATCGCCAAGACCAACGAACGAGGTTTCATCTCACCAGAAGCTTCATGGTGTCAGCAGGAGAGGAGAGAAATGAGTGTGACTGCTGAGCATAATCTCCTGCTTTATATACACTGCTCCATTTCACTTACCCCACCCATCCACTACCCCGCTTCGTAACCTAACTCCACCTTTCTTCATTTTTTTTTTATCTTTTTGTCATTTCTCATCTTTGGAAACACTACGTAGAATGATGGTTTAAGGGTTTCTTCAGGAACTTCTTACAAGATTTCCATTTTAAAATTTTCATTATTAGGGTTCTTTTATTTTATGTTACAAATTAAGTAAACTGTGGGGATGATTTATGATATCGTAAAATAGTGATCATTGCATTCTCAGGGGACAAACTACAAACTATAAAAATACGCCATATTATTTCACCGTTAAACTATAAAAAAAAACTTCATTTGTCTTCGTTAAGCAACAGTCAAAAGTGGTCGAATAAAAAAAAAACGAAGAGATTAACACATTCCAATTTATCTTTTTATATGAGTTTTGCTCATTTTACAAATATATTCTAGTCCTGATAGTCAGCTTTAACAGGTCATATTTTCTTGTTCTGAACTCGTGGTGCCTATAAACTCGTTTACCTTCTTTATGAGGCTATCGGGAATCCTTTACAAACATAACAGATCTGAAAACTACTGTGCAACAATGGGCTTCTTTGTACGTTATCAAAGAAATTTGAATTTCTCCTCAGAGCTTAACCTCTTGCCAAAGGAAGAAGACAATTCCCCTGAACTTTACCAAACCACAAAACACTCATTCTTTTTCAGAATATTCCCCAGCATCTAGAAATATTAGGTTCTCCTGATCCTATCGACTGCTGACAGAATTTGGGGTCTTCTGAATTTTCCTTCTTGTCTACTGAATCTGAACTTTGTGCCATATCAAGGAAACGTGAGCTATTATTATTATTATTATTATTATTATTATTATTATTATTATTATTGTTATTATTATTATCATTATTAATATTATTATTATTATTATTATCATTATTATTATCATTATAATTATTATTATTATTATTATTATTATTAATTCATCTAATCTCTCATAACCCATGTCAGCTGTACGCAAACTTCTTTTCATGTCATGGAAATTATGAGGAGAGCCTATACTCCGTTTCGTGAAAACGAACTATGCTCTTAGTGATCGAATGAACGAAACTAATTATCAATTAAATGGAAAGAAACTACCTGTATTTACACACAGTGTTTCGAGTAACTCTCCCTACACGAAAGGTCAAAAAAAAAAAAAAAAAAAAAAAAAAAAGGGCAAGGGCAACAGAAAGCGAACGATTTCATGATATTTTCCAAAATCGAAAAAAATTTAGTGATATGTGACTTTCAAATTGAAAACACGACCTCTTTATTTATAGTTCCTAAGCAGAGCATGAAATTAGCGTTATCACTGTCAAGGTTCATTTTAAGATTCATCTGCTGCTGCTGTTGGATATAACAATACTAAAAAGAGTAACAAGTATATTCTTAATGAAAACAGCATCTAAACACAATTATTCGCAGTGAATGTTACACTCCTTTTCACCGGAGATAGAAATACTACAGACTTCTGTCTACGATTAATGAAACTCCAACGTAAAATTTATAAAAGTTCATTTTGTTTCACATCGAAAATCATCGCTGATACTGAAAGTTGCCAAGACAAAAGAGATAAGAAGCATCAGTCAATTATAATCATTCTGTGGTGAGAGTAGTCATCCTTACCCCACAATCTCCAACAGGCAACTACCATCTCCTCCGGCCGTAATGTAAAACGTTCTTTGTAGAACACCATTCTTGTGTTCTCTTTCAGTACTTTTGCTTTAGATATTTCGTTACTTTCCTTTCTTCTAAGAAATTGTAGCACATGTTCATTTATTGACGTTCAAATACCGTCCAACATGGTTACGAGAACTCTCTCTCTCTCTCTCTCTCTCTCTCTCTCTCTCTCTCTCTCTCTCTCTCCTCCTTCCTCCTCCTCTCTCTCTCTCTCTCTCTCTCTCTTTAGCATTTTTTAACTTTGCATCCCCTCTCAAAATATTTATAAGACTGCGTGCTTTGTATCGAAGCTTTCCAGTATGTTCTATATGAAAATGAATTCTGCTTCAATTTTAACATACAAAAATATTTTCCAAATGCTCTAACAACTACCAGTAAAATCCAGAATACAATCTAACCTCATCATTATGTTAAAACCAAGCTCAAACTAATCCTTAAGATCATGATCGCCCCAAAACCGAATGTTGTAATAGAAAATTTGAACCTTAACCTACAGCATTCCTACCCTGTTCAAATACCAAGCGTTAATGAAACATTCAACAAACTTTGTCAGTCTGGTACGAGAGGTAATAAGTCACAATGAGGCCAGAAAGCCAATTTTTAAGTGTAAGAAAGAGTACGCACCAGTTTGGTGACGTTTACCCAGTAGACCACATCAAATCTTTATTAGTATCATTATTATTTTTTTTGTTTATCACAGTCCTCCAATTCGACTGGGTGGTATTTATAGTGTGGGGTTCCGGGTTGCATCCTTCCTCCTTAGGAGTCCATCACTTTTCTTAGATCACACTCTTCTGCATGAGTCCTGGAGCTACTTCAGCCTCTAGTTTTTTTCTAGATTCCTTTTCAGGGATCTTGGAATCGTGCCTAGTGTTCCTATGATTATGGGTACAATTTCCACTGGCATATCCCATATCCTTCTTATTTCTATTTTCAGGTCTTGATACTTATTCATGTTTTCCCTCTCTTTCTCTTCAACTCTGGTGTCCCATGGTATTGCAACATCAATGAGTGATACTTTCTTCTTGATTTTGTCAATCAACGTCACGTCTGGTGTATTTGCAAGCATCACACTATCTGTTCTGATACCATAGTCCCAGAGGATTTTTGCCTGATCGTTTTTTATCACGCCTTCAGGTTGGTGTTCCTACCACTTATTACTGCAAGGTAGCTGGTGTTTCTTGCACAGGCTCCAGTGGAGGGCTTTTGCCACTGAATCATGCCTCTTTTTGTACTGGTTCTGTGCAGTGCCGGACATTCGCTTGCTATGTGGTTTATGGTCTCATTTTTCGTATTGCACTTCCTACATAAAGGAGAGATGTTATTTTCATCTATCATTCTTTGAACATATCTGGTTCTTAGGGCCTGATCTTTTGCCGCTGTTATCATTCCTTCAGTTTCCTTTTGAGCTCTCCCCTCTGTAACCATTGCCATGTGTCATTGCTGGCTAGTTCTTTAGTCTGTCTCATGTATTCTCTGTGTATTGGTTTGTTGTGCCATTCCTCTGTTCTGCTTGTCCTTCTCCTTTCTCTGTATATCTGTGGGTCTTCGTCTACTTTTATCAGTCCCTCTTTCCATGCACTCTTGAGCCACTCGTCTTCACTGCTTTTCCTCTCCTGATATTAACCTCTGCTAGTCTTATTCCAGAGCTTATAAGTATTGTATTCCAGTTGTGCATTGTATTTTTGAGGAAGCTGATGGTGTTTTCCTCTACCCCATATATTTTCAGGCATTCTATTAGCCATGTGTGTGGTATCATGTCGAAGGCTTTCTTATAGTCTATCCATGCCATGCTTAGGTTGGTTTTCCTTCTCCTACTGTTCTTCATTACCATTTTGTCTATCAGGAGCTGGTCTTTTGTGCCCCTACACTTCCTTCTGCAGCCTTTCTGTTGGTGGGGGATGGTGTTTGTCTCCTCTAGGTAGTTGTATAGCCTTTCACTGATGATACCTGTTAGTAACTTCCACATTATTGGTAGGCAGGTGATAGGCCTGTACTTACTGGCTATATTTCCCTTACTCTTGTCTTTTTGTACTAAGGATGTGCTTGTTCCTGTGGTCATCCATTTGGGTGCTTGGTGATTTGAGATACAATGCTGGAGTTGTTCTGCTATTCGTGGGTGTAGGGCCTTGAAGTTTTTGAGCCAGTATCCATGGACTTCATCGGGACCTGGGGCTTTCCAGTTTGGCATTTTCTTTAGTTGGTGTCTGACTGTGTCTGTCGTGATCTCTGTGAATCTTTGTTTTATTCTCCCTGTTTCTTCTTCCTTCACTTCCTGGACCCATGTTGCATGTTTGTTGTGTGATACCGGATTGCTCCATATGTTTTCCCAGAGTCTCTTACTTGGTTCGGCTTCAGGAATTTCTGGGTGGTAGTCTTCCCATCTTAGTTGGCTGTATAGTCTTTACTGGTTGGTTCCGAATAGCTTTGTTTGTTGGTATCCCGTATTCCTGTTCATGTACCGTTGGATCTTATGTGCTTTGGCCTTAAGCCTCTGTTTTACATCTTCTATTGTGTTGTTTAATCCTCTCTTGTACTTTGTATTTCTCGTTGAGTTCCTCCCTTGTTTTCTTGCTTCTTAGCCTTTTTTCTGCCATCTCTTTCAGTTTACTCAAGTCAGATCTCATCACCATGATTTGCTTTTCCAGGCGCCTTTTCCAAGGAGGTTGCTGTTTTGGTTTCTGTTGGGTTGGTTGTGCTGGTGGTGTTGGTGTTCGTATCTCCATCAGTTCTGCTACTAATCTTGCTCCTGCATATGCCAAGTTATTTGTTTCTGTGATACTGATGGTGTGTATTATTCCCATTATTTCATTAACCTGACTTGTTTTCTCCCTTAATTTCTTGGTGTTGTAGGCTTTCATGGAGGGGATCTTTGTTCTCTCTGTATCTGGCTCCATCCATTGTCCGATCTTTTCTACCCATTCTGTCCTCTCTGTTATTTCGTCGGTGTTCGTGTGTCGTTATTTGATGCCTCATCATTCCTGTCCTCTTCTGTAGCATCGTCTCTCAGTTCGTCTTATTGTAATTCGTTACCGTGTGTCATTTCCCTTTCCAGTTCTTCTCTTTCTGTTGGGAAGAGCCAGTTCTTTTTCTCTTATTCCAAATGTTTACCAACCTTCTTCTATATCCTCTCTCCGTCGGGTTGCTTCTGATGTAGCATCTCCATATTTCCTTATTTTCTTCTCTTGTCCATTTCTTCCTCTGTAGCTCCAGTATCAGGTTGTTGATTACTGTCATTGTGGTGGTCAGTTGCTGGATGACGACCTCCAAGTACCTGACCGTCTTCCCCTTCAATTGGGCTGAATAACTGGCTGCTGGATGAAGCTCATTTCTTTCCACCGTTGCTGAGTTTTGCTATTTAACCCATAGCTTGACCCTACCCCATCATGAATAGGTACTCATTTATGGTAAAGATCCTATCCCAAGGAATCGACGCCGAGGAGAGTGGTCATCCATCCAACGACTGACCAGCCTCAATGTTGCTTAACCAGTCCATTGACGACCTAACCTACTCTGCCACGGCGCCATATATTATTATTTTTTTTTGGTTGGGGATGGGGGGTTTATCACAGTCCTCCAATTCGACTGGGTGGTATTTATAGTGTGGGGTTCCGGGTTGCATCCTGCCTCCTTAGGAGTCCATCACTCTTCTTACTATGTGCGGCGTTTCTAGGATCACACTCTTCTGCATGAGTCCTGGAGCTACTTCAGCCTCTAATTTTTCCAGATTCCTTTTCAGGGATCTTGGGATCGTGCCTAGTGTTCCTATGATCCTATGATTATAGGTACAATTTCCACTGGCATATCCCATATCCTTCTTATTTATATTTTCAGGTCTTGTTGCTTATCCATTTTTCCCTTTCTTTCTCTTCAACTCTGGTGTTCCATGGTATTGCGACATCAATGAGTGATACTTTCTTCTTGATTTTGTGAATCAGCGTCACATCTGGTGTATTTGCACGTATCACCCTATCTGTTCTGATACCATAGTCCCAGAGGATCTTTGCCTGATCGTTTTCTATCACTCCTTCAGGTTGGTGCTCTTACCACTTATTACTGCAAGGTAGCTGTTGTTTCTTGCACAGGCTCCAGTGGAGGGCTTTTGCCACTGAATCATGCCTCTTTTTGTACTGGTTCTGTGCAAGTGCCGGACATTCGCTTGCTATGTGGTTTATGGCTTCATTTTTCGTATTGCACTTCCTACATAAAGGAGAGATGTTATTTCCATCTATAGTTCTTTGTATATATCTGGTTCTTAGGGCCTGATCTTTGGCCGCTGTTATCATTCCTTCAGTTTCCTTTTGAGCTCTCCCCTCTGTAACCATTACCATGTGTCATCGCTGGCCAGTTCTTTAGTCTGTCTCATGTATTGTCCGTGCATTGGTTTGTTGTGCCATTCCTCTGTTCTGTTTGTGATTCTCCTGTCTGTATATTTCTGGGTCTTCGTTTACTTATATCAGTCCCTCTTCCCATGCACTCTTGAGCCACTCGTCTTCACTGGTTTTCAGATATTGCCCCAGTGCTCTGTTCTCGATGTTGACACAGTCCTCCTTCCTTTCGTGTTATGTATAGTCTGTCCGTATTTGCTCTTGGGTGCAGTGCTTTGTGTATTGTCATATGTTTTTCTGGTCTATATTGCGGAGTTCTTCCTTCCTCCATTCCACTATTCCTGCACTGTATCTGATTACTGGCACTGCCCATGTGTTTATGGCTTTTATCATATGTGCGGCGTTGAGTTTTGACTTGAGTATCGCCTTGAGTCTCTGCATATATTCTTTCCTGATTGTGTCCATTTCTCGGTGTTTTATATCCCCTCCTTCAGTCCTTGTTACTTTACCCTTTTGTATGTTGACCAAGGCACACTTTTCTATTCCAAACTCCATCCTGATGTCCCCAAATACAATCCTTACAGTCTGGATTAGGGTATCTATTTCCTTGATGCTCTTACCATACAGCTTGATGTCGTCCATGAACATCAGATGGTTAATTCTGTTGCCTCTTTTCTTGAGTTGGTAACCAGCATCCATCTTCTGCGGTACTTTTGTCATGGGAATCATGGCTACTACGAAGAGTAGTGGGGACAGTGAGTCGCCCTGGAAGATCCCTCTCCTGATATTAACCTCGGCTAGTCTTATTCCAGAGCTTATAAGTATTGTATTACAGTTGCGCATTGTATTTTTGAGGAAGCTGATGGTGTTTTCCTCTACCCCATATATTTTCAGGCATTCTATTAGCCATGTGTGTGGTATCGAAGGCTTTCTTATAGTCATGCTTAGGTTGATTTTGCTTCTCTTACTGTTCTTCATTACCATTTTGTCTATCAGGAGCTGGTCTTTTGTGCCCCTACACTTCCTTCTGCAGCCTTTCTATTGGTGGGGGATGGTGTTAGTATCCTCTAGGTATTTGTATAGCCTTTCGCTGATGATACCTGTTAGTAACTTCCACATTATTGGCAGACAGGTGATAGGCCTGTAGTTACTGGCTATGTTTCCCTTACTCTTGTCTTTTTGTACTAAGGATGTTCTTCCTGTGGTCATCCATTTGGGCGCATCGTGGTTTGTGATACAATGCTGGAGTTGTTCTGCTACTCTTGGGTGTAGGCCCTTGAAGTTTTCGGACCAGTATCCATGGACTTCATCATAACCTGGGCCTTTCCAGTTGAGCATTTTCTTTAGTTGGTGTCTGACGGTGTCTGTCGTGATCTCAGTGAATCTTTGTTTTATTCTCCCTGTTCCTTCTGCCTTGACTTCCTGGAGTCATGTTGCATGTTTGTTGTGTGATACCGCATTGCTCTGTATGTTTTCCCAGAGTCTCTTACTTGGTTCAGCTTCAGGAATTTCTTGGTGGTTGTCTTCTCCTCTTAGTTGGCTGTATAGTCTTTTCTGGTTGGTTCCGAATAGTATGTTCTGTTGGTATCCCGTATTCCTGTTCATGTATCGTTAGATCTTGTGTGCTTTGGCCTTAAGCCTCTGTTTTACATCTTCTATTGTGTTGTTCAGTCCCCTCTCCTGTGCTTTGTATTTCTCGTTGAGTTCCTCCCTTGTTTTCTTGCTTCTTAGCCTTTTTTCTGCCATCTCTTTCAGTTTACTCAGGTCAGACCTCATCATCATGATTTGCTTTTCCAGGTGCCTTTTCCAAGGCGGTTGCTGTTTTGGTTTCTGTTGGGTTGGTTGTACTGGTGGTAATGGTGTTCGTGTCCCCATCAGTTCTGTTACTGATCTTGCTCCTGCATATGTCAAGTTATTTGTTTCTGAAATATTGGTGGTATGTATTAGTCTCATTATTTCATTGACCTCACTTGTTTCCTCCCTTAATTTCTTGGTGTTGTAGGCTTTCATGGAGGGGATCTTTGTTCTCTCTGTATCTGGCTCCATCCATTGTCTGATCTTTTTTACCCATTCTGTCCTCTCTGTTACTTCGTCAGTGTTTCTTCGTGTGTCGTTGTTTGATACCTCATCATTCCTGTCATATTCTGTGGCATCGTCTCTCAGTTCGTCTTCTTGTAATTCGTTGCCGTGTGGCATTTCCGTTTCCAGTTCCTCTCTTTCTGTTGGGGAGAGCCAGTTCTTTTTCTTTATGTTCCTTACTTGGTCTGCCAGCCTCTGCTCTGTTTGTGGGGTGTTATTCCTCTCATTCCAGATGTTGACCAACCTTCTTCTATATCCTCTCTCCGTCGGGTTGCTTCTGATGTAGCATCTCCATATTACCTTATTTTCTTCTCTTGTCCATTTCTTCCTCTGGTTTGCTTCTGTAACTCCAGTCTCTGGTTGTTGGTTACTGTCATTGTGGTGGTCAGTTGCTGGATGACGACCTCCAAGTACCTAACCATCTTCCCCTTCAATTGGGCTGAATACCTGGCTGCCGGATGAAGTTCCTCTGTTGCCAGAGGTTCCATTTACGTTGTTGTTGTTAAATTCTTCATTTCTTTCCATCATTGCTGAGTTTTGCTATTTAACCCATAGCTGGACCCTACCCCATCAGGAATAGGTACTCATTTACAACTGAGTAGACTGAGGAAATTATGGTAAAGATCCTTTCCCAAGGAATCAACACCGAGGAGAGCGGTCACCCATCCAACGACTGACCAGCCCCAATGTTGACGACCTAACCCACTCTGCCACGGCACCACATAATTATTATTTTTAGTATTTATTATTATTATTATTATTATTATTATTATTATTATTATTTTATTATTATTATTATTATTATTATTATCATTTGGTCTATCACAGTCCTCCAATTCAACTGGGTGGTATTTATAGTGTGAAGTTTCGGGTTGCATCCTGCCTCCATGGGAGTCCATCGCTTTTCTTACTATGTGCGCCGTTTTTAGGCTCACACTCTTCTGTATGAGTCCCGGAGCTACTTCAGCCTCTAGTTTTTCCAGATTCCTTTTCAGGGATCTTGGGATCGTGCCTAATGTTCCTGTAATTATTGGTACAGTTCCCACTGACATATCCAATATCCTTCTTATTTCTATTTTCAGGTCTTGATACTTATCCATTTTTTCATTATTATTATTATTATTATTATTATTATTATTATTATTATTATTATTATTATTATTATTATTATTATTATTATTATTATTATTATTATTATTATTAGTGTGAAATGAAGCAGACCACATCAAATCCTCTTTTGGTATTAATGCTAAATGAAACCAAAATATTATTACTTTCACTTTTTATCATTAAATCTTCCAGGTCTTCAGGATAACTGGGATGCGATGAAAGCTCAAAAAATCAAGTGAGGGTCCGGTGAAATCTATTTATAGAAATCTAAGTATCTCTAATATATCCTCAATAAAGGGCCTAAACTTAACGGATTCCTGTGCTGTTCTTCACATAATATTGACTACGTATTGCTTTACTACCAGTTTATATATAATATATTCTTAGCTAAATCTGTCAAATTGAATGTGATGTGTAAAGTTTAAGTTAGGTTTAGACTAGTGACTGTAGAATCCCAGTTGGCTATAAGATATATGGAGAATATTTAATTGTGGGGGATGATACAGGGTCCTGCGTTACAGACTTCCTTACTTATCAGAAAGCCAGACCACCAAAGCAACTGTTAAGCTGAAGTACTACTACTATTATCATCATTATCATAAATATTATATTTACCATAAATATGAGTCGTTTCCATCTATTTCTATCCAGTGCTTCTGCCTCATCAATTCCCTTCTCATGTAAATCTCCTCTCACACAGTCCTTCTGTCTTTTTCTTGGTTTCCCTCTTCTTCTTCTTCCTTGAACCTCCATCCCCATAGTATGTCTCCCAGCCTTAGTCGACCCCTTTATGTAGTCATTTCTGATCCTGTCCTCTCTTGTCACCCCAGACATCCACCTCAGCACTCTCATTTCTGCCACATCCATCTTCTTCTCCTCTGTTTTTCTCATTCTTACTGCATTGCTGTTCTTACCACTGTCTTCTAGAATTTTCCTTTTAACCTCTGGTACTCTTTTGTCACAAAGAACTCCAGAGGCCACTCTCCAGTTGTTCCACCTTCCCTGTACCCGATGTTTCACTACTTCTGAAGACCTTACAGTCTTTCTGAAATGAAATGTCGAAACTGGAAAGTGGCAAAATTCAAGAAGCTGGACAGCTGGTGGGAAGCTGTGTACAGCTCACAGCACAAATACCCCGACCGATGCTTTCGATCTAAGTCTTTGAAATGCCAATAAGAAATCAGATCTAATAGAAACTTGTAAACACATAACAGGGGGATTCAATCAAAAGTAAAATATATTTAATGAATACTTTATTTAAGATTCATGAACATTTGACTAGTTAATTAAATGATTAAAGAAATAGATATCGATTCGGATGGTTCCTATGGGTTCAGGAGTCGAAATAGTTTAAGGAGCAGAATAGTGGCGCTGAGGAGCGCCACCGAAGTTGCTCGCTGGAGCCTGGAATGCAGCTGCTGAAGGACCAGCAGCGGCATTACTAAATCCGCCTGCGAAACGGTCGTTTTTTACAAAGTTGTGTGGAGCGCCAGAGCTCACTCCAAATGAAGGTGCTCCACCAAATGAAGGTGCTCCTCCAAATGAAGCTCCTCCTCCAAATGAAGCTCCTCCTCCAAATGAAGCTGGTCCTCCAAATGTACCTGCTACTCCTTGGCCTGAAAGATGAACTTCGTTGCTGTCATCAGATTCAGTGACAAGTCCAAAGCCACCACTGCTTGGGCCAACTGCCCCAATGCCTGCTCCAGATAATGATCCGCCAAATGAAGATCCTCCTCCAAATGAAGCTGCACCTCCTCCAAGTGAAGCTGCTCCTCCTCCAAGTGAAGCTGCTCCTCCAAATGCAGCTCCTCCTCCAAATGCCGCTCCTCCTCCTTGGCCTGAAAGATGAAGTTCGCCACTGTCATCAGCAACAAGACCGAAACCACCGCTGCTTGGACCAACTGCCCCGATGCCTACTCCAGAGGCTGATCCGCCAAATGTAGCCGCACTAGCGCCGCCACCAATGACCTGACCTTCTGAGTGGATAGCAGAGTTCAGGGCAGTTTCGAAGTCAATTCCATCGGGAAGAGTTGGGGTCTCTCCATCGGCATAGTTTACGAAGTAAACTTCTGGGTTCTTGGTCTCAGGTGCTGGTACTTCAATGACTTTAGGTCCTTCTGGTGCAGATTCTTTGTTGAGTACATAGATGATGTTCTTCTTCTGGGGTGGTGGAATAATGATGGGGTCTGGTCCTTCAAGTCCCTCTGGGGTACGGATGAAGACAATGTTGTGCTCTACTTTGGGTACAGGGATATTTACTGGAGGCAGTGGGGCTCTGGGTTCTTGTGCAGGAGCACCAAAAACAAATACTTTTCGTGTTATTTCGGGAGTTATGCATGTTCCATCGAAATGGCGAACTTGTCCCTCTGGGCAGCTTTCATGGAAGACATCGATGCTAGTGTGAGTCGAAAAGCCTCCAGATAACCCTGATGGAGAGACACTTCCAGATCCGAGTGATATTTGCTGCCCTGGACCATCAAAGGAGGGTCCAGAGTGACCATGGACTTGTCCTCCAAAGGATATCTCTCCTGGGCCACCAAAGGAGGATTCAGAGTGACCATGGGCTTGTCCTCCAGAAGATATCTGTCCTGAGCCAGAAAAGGAGGGTCCAGAGTGACCATGGACTTGTCCTCCAAAGGATATCTCTCCTGGGCCACCAAAGGATGATTCAGAGTGACCATGGACTTGTCCTCCAGAAGATATCTGTCCTGAGCCAGCCAAAGGAGGGTCCAGAGTGCCCATGGACTTGTCCTCCAGATGATATCTGTCCTGAGCCACCAAAGGAGGGTCCAGAGTGCCCATGGACTTGTCCTCCAGAGGTCAGAAGGCCATGCTGATGAGAACCTGCAGAAGCAGTCAGTACAGATGGTTGTGGGCCAGATGATAAGGGAAGGGGTACTCCAGCTGAACCAGGACGTGGTATATTGTAGCCCTGCAACTTGGCTGCGTCAGCAGCTAAGAGGGCACAGACGAGGACCTACAATGTAATGGGAGTTTAGTAAGATATATTATCATGAGTATCTTTTAGACAAAAAGGAATTATACCCTTTCCATGCAGGCAAAGCTAGGCCTAGAAAATGTACTACATTACTCGACTTCAAGCATTATAGATTTCTTATTTTCTCTTTAATCGCCTTTCATCTTAAATGCAGACAAAATTAAGATTGTGAATTTACTTTGAACGTTTTATGTGACTAAGGCGAAATGAGAAGCCTGTCGGATCTTGACCAGTTTTCTAGGATATAATACAGATGGCACTTATGAATCGATTACTGACTTGGACCTATTATTATGCAGACTTGCTTGCTACACTTTAACTGTCACTCAACTAAGATTGATAAGCACGACTGTAAAGTAATTTATTACAAGTTCTATAACAGATCAATCAACGATATTCTAGATCAACGAACTACGTAGATTCCATCTCACCAGAAGCTTCATGGTGTCAGCAGGAGAGGAATGAGTGTGACTGCTAAGCATAATCTCCTGCTATATATACACACACCCATTTCACCTTGGAAAGGCCATCTCGGTCTACATCTAAGCTCCTCCCTCTACGCCGCTACCTAACTCCACCTTTTTTCCTTCAAGCTGGTTTTCATTTCTTTTTCATTTTGGGTCCCCAGTACCCTTCCGGGGCTTCGACCGTTCTTTCCCTCATCTACCTGACCATACCTTTCGTCACCGGCTCTCTCTCTCTCTCTCTCTCTCTCTCTCTCTCTCTCTCTCGCTGCCATTCCTTCTACGTCTAACATGGCAATGTGTCCCGATACGGTAACTATTTCAGGTTCGGTGGTAGACATAAATATTTCGACAAATATTTCTGTCATTCTTGGCTGGTTCGTGATTCAGCATTTCTTTAGATCTCGCCCATGTCGAATCATTCCGTTGCTCTACTATTTTGTCCGCGGCAAAGGAAGCCATAAAATAGCTCCGATGTCCAGGAATAAGACCGAGAAATATTTCTTTCATACTCATTTTATTTAGCCAGTCGTGTAATTTTTCCCTAATCTTTCCGCTGTAATGGCGATGCTCTGATATACCAAAAAAATGAAAATTACGTGAGGAGTATCGCTGGGAACTCTTTTGAAATGTAGATGTTTTATTAGTTTACTCAATTGGCGTTACAGAGTCATAGGTCACTGACGAAAGAGAAGTATCGAACGGGAGGACATTTTACCAGGTAAACATTTGAGTAGGCTATTTATTTCATGATCTGTTTATTATACGGTCAAATCCCAACGGACAGAGTAACCCTGAATTTGCACAAGAGAGAGAGAGAGGAGAGAGGAGGATTGGAGAGAGGACGAGGAGGAGGGAGGAGAGGGGAAGAGAAGAATTTTTACGAGAGAGAGAGAGAGAGAGAGGAGAGAGATTTTACGAAAATAGACAGAGATCTCCACAAAAAAGTCAAAGGAGGCAGAAGTTTATAGTTTTCTTTCTCTGTATATTTTAGATCATGTATGGAAAAGTTTTCCCTGAAAAACAGCAAAAATAAAACGAACTCCGCTCACGAGAAACTGCCCGAAACATCTTCAAAGAAATATTTCTGGGACGTCTCCCTACCGGTTAGTTTGCCTAGTGTCCCTCGGGGCACGAAGAAAATTTGATAGAAGGAAATTCGGGATAACAGATATTAGACAGAGAAACGTCAAAAGAACACTGATTTCCCTTCCAGACCCTGTGAGGTAGATCTAAGATCCCCTTAAGGCTTGTTCAATTTCCCGTCGATCGTACTGAATGCCAAGATGGAAGAGTTTAACTTGATCTATCATAGATGTGACTGGCTTAGCTGTTTTTGGTAATGCGTATATCTTGAACATTATTATTTCTTCGAGAATTCTGTAAATTACGTTTGTTTTTTTGTGGTTTTGTCTTACGTCCGTCTACAAGAATTGTCAAGCCTTTGTTGATTATCTGCCAGAACTTCGAGATTCTGATCACGAGATAACAGAAGCTAAATTTGAGAGGATGAAACATAAGCATTAAAGTCGTTCATAATCAGCCATCTGCATACTCTTTGGATTCATATCAGAAACGCATATTTTTGGCTTATATTCAAAGTTCAGAAATCCCTCAATGAATTGTTCATAACCACATGATATAAACAAGGTAAGAATGATGTTAGTTATTGCATTAAAAGTAACTAAATGATAATGATAGAAAGATAGCTTGTAAAACATTCTAAGGGATTTGGCCAGCTGAATCTATAAAAAATTTTTTTTACACGATTTACGCCTTAAATCTTGACAGAAATATCTATAATATTTTGCGGGAGCCATAAAAGAAATATTTTCAGTATCTTTCTAGAACTAAAAAAGAAATATCTATTGTCTTGCTGAAACCATAACTGAAATTTCAGTGCTTTTTGTGAAGCATCTAAGTAACATTTATTGTCTTTGTTTTAAACTTAATTTAATTTTTTTTATAAAATTTATGAAATTTATCGTCTTCTAGTACTGTCAATGGAATATTATAAATCACTACCACCTACATACAATTTACGAGAGAGACTACCGGTAAATAAGAAAGAGAGAGAGAGAGAGAGAGAAAATCAGCCCTGTTCTGCAGTCTCTAATTTTCTTTCGTGTTCCGAGTAGAACTAACTTCTCCTTTTTTTTTTATATAAGTTGACGTCAGGCATTTCTTTAAATTTCAATAATATCTTTAAACAAATTATGGTACGGTGAACATGAAGAAATATGCGTTTACTACTCAGACAATACTCTCTCTCTCTCTCTCTCTCTCTCTCTCTCTCTCTCTCTCTCTCTCTCTCTCTCTGACATGCACAAAATTACACAGTAGGATTATATCGAGTGAATAGTAATAGCATTTTAACATTCACGGCGAGATTGCGCAATATTCATGCCCATTGCGTCACTTGAAACGAAATGTAAGTCTGTCGTTTCGGGTCATGAGTGCTATATGTGATCTCCAAGTTTTTACTGGCGTATATACGTAATAGAAATTTGAGACATGTACCGGTACCAATATATATTTAGTTTTTACATGATTTGGACATTATATTGATACGTTGTAGTTTCTGTTAGGGTTGAATCTACGTCTAACTTCGTGACCGTGTGATATCCGATAGTTCTCTATTATCTCTAGCTTTTACCCTTTTGACAATTAATTAACCATCTGGTATTCCTTGACAATATCTCAGTAAAGACGAAAGCGCTTGGAATTCTGCCTATCAATTTCCTGTGGTATTCGCTCAAGTTTGAGACATTCTCGTGATTTTCCTTTGTTGACGAGCGTAATATATTTATATTACGTTCGTCAACTAAAGAAAAACCACGAGAATGTCTCAAACTTGACATTGCTAAACTCTTATGCGACCAAAGAGACAACGAAACGATAACGTGAATAGGTCGGAGAAATGAGGCATTTTATTTTGCAATTGCTTGATTTTATCATCTAATGGCTTCATTTTATCATCTTGCGGCAAAGAAGGGCGTGTTTGATCTTTACCAGTAGGTCTCAGCAGAAACCGGCAGACCCTTGGGAAACTAGTTCTGTAGAGAGAGAAAGAAAGAGAATGTTTCGACGCTCGTACAAAGTATGAACTACTTTTGGGAAATTTTTCCTTCGCTAAGGTATCTGATATGTTCTAATACTACAGACAGACACGAACAGATGGCAATTCAATAGTAGGTTCGTACATCAACAACTTGAAAAAGCACATGGAGAAGATACTAACTAAATATTATTCCTTTTAAAAATATAACCGTCGGATACTTATATGCATAATATTCACTTTCATCTTAATGTTAGGTTTTCACAGCATCTAAAGCATTGATATGCGTTTACTAAATCTTCCTCTAATTCAAAATCTTGAATTTTTTGGAAAAAACATAAGAATACTGAATTTGAAACCTTCTGTAACCCTTACCTTCTCTCTCTCTCTCTCTCTCTCTCTCTCTCTCTCTCTCTCTCTCTCTTCTTCAACGGTGATTTTATATCAATATACTTTCCATTTCCAAAACGAAAATACTCAGAACGACTGAAAGATCGCTCAGAACATTGAGTCTCTCTCTCTCTCTCTCTCTCTCTCTCTCTCTCTCTCTCTCTCTCTCTCTCTCTTAAGCCAGACATAATTGTAGGTACCTTTTTTCCAAAACGAAAATACGCAGAACGTCTGAAAGACAGCTCAGAACATTGAGTCTCTCTCTCTCTCTCTCTCTCTCTCTCTCTCTCTCTCTCTCTCGTAAGTCAGAGATAATTGCAGCTACCTTCAACTGGGATGGAAATTCTCGATTAGTACTCTGAGAAAACCTCTCGAGATAATACTTCCCCAAAATATATAGCCTTCCATCAACAGCGTCAAGGAGTCATCTTTCATCTGGCAGTTAAGGATGACTATCGTCTGCATTGAGGATTATTATCTGCGAGATCAAGTCGAAGATTACCCGGGAGCATTTTCCCCTGGGGTCATCGTGGCCCGTCTTTGCTAAGCTTTGTCGGCGTTCCCGTGTTTTCATGGCATTTCAAAACGTGATACTTTGCTTTTTTATTGTCTTAGTGGTTTGTTTAGCAATGCTTAGAAAATCGACGATTTGAGGCTTCAATTGATCTTATTCTTTACTGGGAATCTTCCTCGTGAATGGTCGTTATAAATGTGACAGTTTATGGATGGCTTCAGAAAATATCGAAGTAGCTATAGGCTGATGTGAGACCCTTCTGGTATATTCATTCAGTTATCTATCTATTTACTCCGTTCGGGAGCTTTATGCAGATGTTGGTGCGTGATGTGGTAGCTACTTTCTGCATAGGGAGTTCATCTTTTTATTCGCCAATAAAAAGGACAGATCGAGAAAAAACAAAGTCTTCTAGCTTTCATATACTTTCGGAACATCGAATCACATTCTTATCCTCAATCTAGCTGTTTTAACGTATGCATACCGACTCTATATTGAGCTCCTGTCGTCTTGCAGCTGAGAGAGAAGCTGGTTTCTATGGGTACGGCGTGAAAAAAAAAAAAAAAAGCACGATTCGAAAACTGAATGACATATCAATTGAAGATACAAGTCATTGTTTATCCGCGAACAACTCACAGCCACGGAAAAACGACCCCTGTCCCATTCAAACAATCCCATAGGCATTCACTTTTCCCCCTCGAGATAGCCGAGTGACACCGCTCGACTTTTTTCATTTTTTTATCGACTTTTTCGTCACCAGAGCATTTCAGGAGTTCTTACATGGAGTGCCTCCCACGAACTATTATAATAACCCTATTGTGACGTGGGACTTGATATTCCTTCTTTCCAGAAGGTCTCATCTCAGTGGGATACGTGGAGGATACCTGGGGTGACTTTTTTTTACTCCGCGAGACACCGATGCATATAATACGTCTCGACTACTTGGGTGCGTTCTCCTTAACATCAAGCATTTAATTCTCTTTACCCTTCTTCTTCTTCTTCATCTTCTTCTTCTTCTTCTTCTTCTTCTTCTTCTTACAAAAGCCGGGGGGTAATGGGACAGGAAACGTAATTTTTTTTTTTAACCTCAGGCCCATACGAAGACGATAAAAAGATGAAAACAGAAGAAAGACGAGGCTAAATAACGAGGAAACAGACATATCTCTTTCTTGAGAGTCAGTCAAAACAGATAAAGGAAGAGAGTTCTCAATTTAGTGATATATATATATATATATATATATATCTATATATATATATATATATATATATATATACATATATATATATATATATATATATATATATATATATATATATATGTATATATATATAATATATATATATATATATATATATATATATATATATATATATATATATTCTTCAAACTTCAACCCGCGAGGACCTCATTGACACAGTACCCAGAGTTTCGTTTCCACCTCAATGATCATCAGGTCAATTTATGACGAAATATTGACTCACTTCTTGCGAAGGTGACCTGCCAAAATATATTCTGGGGGTGGGGGGGGGGACCTTGCCATGCAATTTGAGTGCTCTAGTTTTAGTCCGTAAATAATAATAATAATAATAAAATAATAATAATAATAATAATAATAATAATAATAATAATAAATAATAATAATAATGGTGAAGAAATCCAAGGTGGTGTAGTTGTAAATATGTATTTTAGAAGGAACCAAAATATATTATATAGTTACTATATTAGTGACTCATGCCATTATGAGATTTGTATGAATAATAATAATAATAATAATAATAATAATAATAATAATTAATAATAATAATAATAATAATAATAATAATAATAATAATGATAATAATAATAATATAATAATGATAGTGAAGAAATCTAATGCTGTAATTGTAAATATGTATTTTAGAAGCAACCAAAATAAAATATATATTTAACCATTTTAGTGACTCATGCCATTATGACATTTGTATGCATAATAATAATAATAATAATAATAATAATAATAATAATAATAATAATAATAATAATAATAAATAATAATAATAATAATAATGATGATGATAATAACAATAATAAAAACTAATTATAATGGTGAAGAAATCCACGGTGGTATAGTTGCAAATATGCATTTAAAAGACCTACAATGTAATATATATTTACCATTATAGTGACTCATGCCATTATGAGATTGTATGAATTATAATATAATAATAATAATAATAATAATATAATAATAATATATAATAAATAAACCTTACCGATTTTACGACCCCCACTCCCGATCAAGACGCCCTTCTGAAGCTGGGTCTTAATTGCCACTTCATTTCGAGACCCAGGGCCTCATGACAAGAGACTCGAAATCGAGTTGCTCCTAGACTCCATCCAGCAACTCGAAGCCCAGAGCATCGTAAGAACTACCAAAGCCCTTCAACCCCTGTTACTTGCTGAAGCCCTTACAGAGAAGGGCTCGCACGTCAGTGGGATCCTCACCAATGAGATGAAGAAAGCAGCAAAAGAACTGAAGGAGATAGAGAACATCACAGTGCGATGCGCGGACAAGACAGTAGCCTTCGTCTTGATTGATACTGCCGAATATCACGAGAAGCTGAATGCTATTTTGTCTGACGAGAGCAAGTTCGAGCGCCTGACGAGGAACCCGACAGACGACATCAGAGGAGGCTAACGGAGTCATCAGCGCAGTGAATGCTGCAACAAATGCTGTGCACCTCCCGCCCATACAAGGAGACTACAGCCTGGGTTATTATATGGCAATGTAAAAACCCACAAACAAGGAAACCCCCTCTGGCCGATCATCAGCCAGACGCCCGCCCCTACGTACGCCTTGGCTAAACGCCTCAACCAAATTTTGACCCCTTACGTCCCGAGTCGGTACAGCCTGCAGTCTTCGGCAGAGTTCTTAGAAGCCATCAAGGACGCCCCTGGTACCGGGATTATCGCCTCGCTGGATGTAGAGTCCCTATTACGAACGTGCCTGTCGACGAAACCATAGATATAATCCTTGATCGTGTCTACAGGAATCAGTCGACGGCGCCCTCAACATACCGGAAGCCTCGCTCCGTACGCTGCTGGAGATATGCACCAAGAAGGCTCCTTTCTCCACCCACCGTGGCCAGATGTTCCGCCAAAAGGACGGCGTGGCGATGGGCTCCCCACTGGGGGTTTTGGGTTCTCTTCGCTAACTTTTATATGGGCACCGTGGAGGAACGGGTCTTCGCCAGGATGCAGCAACCCCGCAGATATGGACGTTATATTGACGACATCTTTGTGCAAGTCGACGCCGAGGATGAGGTAGAAGCCCTCCGTCAAGCATTTCAGCATGTGTAGTGCTGAATTACACAGTCGAACGCAGCTCCGACGATCGGCTCCCCTTCCTCGACGTCCTTGTAAGCAAGACGGAAGACGGTCTCCGTACTTCAGTCACACAAAGAAAACCAATTTAGGACTTTGCCTCAACGGAGACAGCGAGTGCCCGCCAGATTCAAAAGCACCACCGTCAGGGCCTTCGTCAGGAGGGCCCTCTCCCACTGCTCAACCTGGCAGGACACTCACCAGGAACTCGACCGCGCCTCCCAAGTACTTGTGAATAATGGGTACTCGAATAAATTAATTCAGCAAGGAAGTCCGCACAGCCCTGGAGAAATGGTACGGTAGTGAGAGCCCGCAGCCCCGCCCCAGGATAATATCAAGCTGTACTACAAAGCCTTCATGAGTTCCCATTACCGTGAAGAAGAGGACGCCATTAAGAAAATTATTTCCGATAATGTATCCCCGACTGACGACACCAAGAATATCGACCTAATCATATATTACCAGAATCGGAGGACGCGCGATCTTATTATGAAAAATAACCCCTCCCACAGGTACGAGAACCCTGAAGCAGACGCATGTAGTGTACCAATATACATGCCAGTCCGCGAATGCAGCGGCGCCTACGTAGGTATGACTACCATGCGACTGTCGAAGAGACTCTCGTGCCACGCCCAAGAGGGGGCTATAAAGAAATCACGCCCGCACCAAGCATCACGAGGCCATCTCCCGAGATGTCATCATAAAGAACACGAAGATCATCGGGAAGGCCCCTGATGCCCGTCGGTTGCGCCTGCTGGAGGCGCTACTCATCCAGCAAATAAAACCTACTCTGAATACGACGCAGGAAGAATTTCTCCTCCCTACGAGTATGAGAAGACCTGCCACCAACAATGACACCACCGATCATGACAACTCTATGGATGACAACGCCCCCGAACGATGGTACTCCTGCAGCCGATGGAAATCAAAGTAGCCGTGACGTCCCACAGCGTAGCGCAACGCCCATCAATGTTACAGCGCCGCTTAGGAGGTCCAGGCGGCTGCAGGATATGCTGCAACGCAACCATCGGCCCGAAGAAAGTGGCTTGAGACCTGGCTCAGGCAGCCAATGAAAACAAGACTCACCGCCACCAGCCAATAGGAGGACAAGCATGGGGCAGACCCCTGCTGTAACACAGATATAAGGAGGACGGACACCGCACCAAGATCAGTCCACCCTCAGCTTCCCAGCCCGAGGATGTCTGGCAGCTCCAGACGAAAGCTCGCTTTAAGAAAGAGAGAGAGAGAGAGAGAGAGCGAGAGAGAGAGGAAGAGAGAGAGAGAAGAGAAAATCGTTAATGACTTGATGACTATGGTATCATAGTTTATCTGTAAAATTCAAATATATACACCTATTTGACCCTGTATTTTACCATGACCTCTATAGGCGCTCTACTAGCCTGTTTAAGTAGCACTGAAAAAGCCGCTATTCGCAAAATAGAGAAGAATCTTACAAGTGTAACGCTGCTGAAGTAGCATTACTTTGGTAATAAAATAAATAATAATAATAATAATAATAATAATAATAATAATAATAATCATAATAATCAAGCACCGAGAGGAATTGGCTTTCAGTAGCCACGCGCGTTCGAGATCGTTGGAACGAGGTCATCTCATGTCGCAAGCCAGTTGCGTGACCACCTTGAAGCTTGGGCAGCCAGTTACTGATTGAGACCTGTGAAGGAGTTCGAGGTGGTTCAGAACCGGCGGTTTCCGGTTCGAGTCACGCCCGTTGAAGCATTCATGATGTGCAAAATACGACAGGAAAGGAGAGAGAGGAGTTGAGTAAGCGATGGAAAGAAGAAAAAACTCTTACGAAAAAAATGGACTGGAAAAAAAAAAAGGCATTGGACGAGGGAATATTGAATTCTTTCTCTCCCCGAGGAAATGTTTCTTAAATTCTGTAGTTCGTTTTGTTTCAAAGGATATTTTTTCATTGTACAGTATGCAGCAAAACTCGTGCGACTTTTTTTATTTTTGTACTGGACAAGCGTTGTTCTTAAGTTGCCAATTAGTATTAAATCTCATATTTTATAAATGTGTATGTATGAAGAAAAGTTGGTCACTTGTCATATAGAATCTTATCATTGAAATATATTGGAACCTGGAAAACAAAAATATTTCACGCTACAATATTTCTGAACGAAAACTAAATATGTTACTGTAGCATGAAAACCTCTGCTCACCGTACTTCCATGAGTCGTGGAATCGTCAGTCTGGACACAGTGGAAGAGGACATTGCGGTGGAGTGAAAGAGAAGAGTTGAGCAGAGCATAGTCTAATGATAACATTTGATGCATTTGGGATATGAATTCATAGTTATTACTTTTCGCTTTTGTAGTTTTGTGTATAAAGCAAATGTTAGTCAGGATCATGATTTCGATACTTGCAATAAATTATGGCTTAGGCTTAGGTTATAGCCAGTGCTACATAAGTCTAGTCTCCCGAGGGGTTTCTTCAGTTTGAAGAAAAGTAAATAATAAATAAGTGAATAAATAAGCAAGGTGAAGAGTAATCTTCGATATTAGAATACAATTAATTTTTTATTATTTTGCTTTTAATTTACGAATGGAAGACTAATCAGGTGTGATATTATCAGCTACAACTGTCGAGTGCAGATTTCTACAGAAGGACAACTGTAACGTATTATAAACAATAATGTCGAGGCCAATGCTGTTGACTTATATTACAGACTGCAACAAGTTGCATCAAATCTTTGCAACTTATGAAGGGTGTCTAAAAGACCATAAAGCAGGATTTGTGAAATTCTTCCACAGTCTTGGTGTGATATACTTCGTCATTATTTTTTTCTTAGGCCTATATGATATAATCGAGAAGCGCGAGTGCACTTGGCCTACGGATAAGGCGAAGGCAGGCAAACTAAGCCATTGGCGGGCCACTATGCACCCTTCACCAGTTGGGTCTAACGAAATCTAGGTAAATCTCAAGAAATGTAACTTAGTAAAGGCATCAATAAACCAAATAGCAAATAATGAATATAATTGATAATAAAAACGGTATAGGTTAAGTAAATAGTATACCACTATAATATTTAAAAAATACGTATAATTCTTGAAATACATAGGTCCCTGTGAAAAATGGAAAATATACAAATTCCAGGCAAAACAAATAGAGTAAACACAACTTCGTCTTTTAAAAACACGTCATATATATAAAGCTACACACACACACACACACACCACACACACACACACACACACAGAGCGAGAGAGAGAATTGATTGATATTTAGTATGTGAGCGTAGGTCTACTACAAATATTTTCCCCACGCATAGACTCCCATACTGACAAGCAATGGCTATGATGGCTTGTTTACTGTTCAGAACGAGCCATCCCATTCCTTTGTCATAAATGGCCACAAATTTCCATGCGATTGAGATCCGGAGATTTTGCAGGCCAGTTGATCCGAATAACTTTTGGATGCTGTGTAACCATTTTCTCACTGGCATGCTATTATAAACAGAGGAGTTGTCCATTGCCAAGAACATGGGCAACGGTTCCGGAATCTTGTTGCATCCTAACAGATGGAATCAGCACCTCGTCAAGAATGTCAACATAATATACTGCCTGCCATTAATCGCTCATGGATTGGCACTAAAGCACTGGTCCGCAAGACGCCATCCAACCCCAAAGGACCCGCGGTTATCCTCCCACCTCGTCGATTTGGTTCGATATATTTATCCTCAAACCTGAAAAAATAGAGAGAAGGATTTAGAGAAAATATAAATTTACAGATATTCGGAGAGAGAAACAATGACAGTGGGCTTACTTTTAAATATAAAAGAAACTTTTAACTGCAGTTCTTCCTCATCAATAAATCTTATGGATTAAGAAAAAAAAAGGACTGGCGCTTTTATTAAGCCATACCTCATTTTAATTTAATTGCCTATACCTTTAACAGACTAACTTTTAGACTTGAAGTGGCATGTAAGAAAACACTAGAACTTTTTAACTTTTAAGACTTGAAGTGCAATGTTAAGAAAAAAAGAAATAGATATAAGGTTATTCTATAAAACTATATATATTACATATATATATATATATATATAGATATAATATATATATAGATATATATGTGGGAGATATATATATATATATATATATAGTATATATATATATATATATATATATATATATACTTGTGGAGATTTATATATATATATATATATATATATATATATATATAATCTATATATCTATATATATATATATATCTATATATATATATATCTATAATAAAGATATATATATATATATATATCTCTATATATATATATTGTGGAGATTTATATATATATCATATATATTATCTATATATATATATATATATATATATCTATATATATATCATATCTATATATATATATATCTATATATATATATAGATATAGAATATAGATATATATATATATTAGATATATATATATATATAGATATATATATATATATTTATATATATATATATATATATATATATATATATATAATATATATATATATATATAAATCTCCACAAGTATGTATAGGCCTATTTGAATTTTTTCTCCGAGAAAGAAAAACAGTTCTCTAATATGCATTTAATCAAAACTTATAAAGACAAAATTATACCTTTTTCGCCGCCGCCTTTCCTCTATTAAATGATAATATACAATTACAAACCATTTTAAATAGAAACAGCTACGTCAGTTGTATTTTCTGCCAGACTTAGTTTTACAGTAAAATAATTACAAGAAAACTTTGGTTATATAGGCCTAATAGTATATATATGAATTCGGAAAAGAGGCATAAGAAAAGTTGTCATAGCATAGTAACCTTAAACGTCTTTTAAGTCAGTGCAATGTGTATTCAAACATTCACGAGACTCAGGAAAGCTAGCACGAACTTCCTCTGCAACTGGTTTCGCCAAGCAACACTGCGAAGCGAAGGCGGGATTTCACAGAAATTTAAACTGCTTCTTCAGTAATGACAATTCCCAACTCCCACCCTAGCTCAAATTAATTATATCTTTCTTGTTGTATTATTTCTCCGTGAATTACATCCTAAACTTCCATTAAAGATATTTGTCAGCAGGTTTAAAAACCAGTGAAAGAGGAATTATCATTCATTAAATCTTTAGCATATATACAGACTAGGCCTATAACAAAGTATATCACACCTAGGCTACCACGTAAAAAATATATTAAAGCAAAATAAGTAAATGTTCATTACCTGGTTTTTCCTGGACGCCAGCAGTGCAGTCTTCTCTGTTGGTCGTTGCAAATGTCTTCTCGTCACAAAATATAAGTTTCCCAAAACTGCTCGCTCTTGGACAGATATTCGAGCAAAAACCCGAGACGATGGGTCCATATGCGTCTGTGTAAGTAGAGGCTTGAGCGCAGGTTTCCTACATGGAAAAATTGCTTCTCGAAACTGACGTCTTACAATGTCAACTGATGTTTGTATTCTTGTTCTCGTTTCACTGAAAATGATGACGAAAATGGGTGTTCGGTTATAAAGTTAATCAACACTTCGTCTTCTTCTGCGGTTGTGCCGCGGGGTCTCCCAGATCGGATGGCTGATTCAATCCTTCTCCTTCGTTGTATCGTTTTAGCTATCTATACACAGTTGTCTTGTTGATATTAAGACTATTAGCTATGCCTTTTTTTTGAAAATCTGTCGAGATGGAGCTCAACTATAGCTTCCTTGTTTTGTGTGGGTGACGTTTCCGGTCGCTGTCGGGTTGCTCCAACCATGTTTTGGCAAATGACCACAGTTGACGTCTTGTTAGACCACGCCCACAACTGCATCTCCGATACGTTCATTACATTAAATAAACTACTATGATGGCTTAAAAGTAAAATTCGTTAAGTATTTACGTCTTTTCATATTTACCATAATTAAGATTAAGGTGTTAATGTTTTCTAATGATCTAGCTGATATTTTGATACAAAAAAATATAGCGGTTTTTACTATAAAACCATGTTAAGTGAACTGTATCTTTTTTTGAGCGAAGTTTCAAATGTTTCGCCGTTGCAATTTAGTGTCATTAGAAATGTGAAGGAAGGTAAGAGTTGCCAGTTAGTCCCTTTTTGAACGAAAATCACTGAAATCAGGTCACTCGAGTTTTGCTGCATACTGTACTTATATTATATATATATATATATATATATATATATATATATATATATATATATATATATAGTAATATAGATATATATATATATATGTATATATATATATAATATATATAATATATATGTATATATATATATATATATATATATATATATATATATATAATATATATATATATATATATTTACAAGCGAATTCCACAGGAAAATGATAGTCAGAAATCCAAGCGCTTTCGTCTTTACTCAGACATTGTCAAGGAGTTCCTCTTCCTCTACGGTAAATTTTATAGAAGGGACTAAATTATTGAGATTATTAAGGAATTCCTGGAGGTTTTTGTGAACTGGCCAAATACAGAAGATATCATCCACATATCGAAACCAAATAACTTTTTGGGGCAAAATTCTTAGTAAGAGTTTTGTCTCAAAAAATTCCATGTAAATATTGCTAAGGTCAGGAGATAAGGGATTACCCATAGCCATGCCAAACTTTTGTACAAAAAATTCCCCATTAATACATTAGTTCAGTGGGCTCAGTTACGTATAATTTATCTAAATGGCTTGGAAAAATTCCCCATTAAAACATTAGTTCAGTGGGCTCAGTTACGTATAATTTATCTAAATGGCTTGTGAAAATTCTTACTCCTTTGGTAGGAAACATTTCTAACACGAATGTTAAAAACAATGTTTATTTCATAAACAAATTGAATAGTTTAAATTTGAATTTTGATTTTAATATGGTTAGTTTTGATGTTGTCTCTTTATTTACAAAAGTGCCTGTAGATGACTTACTTGAATATTTGGAGGATGAATTAGAACGTCATGACATTCCCTTAAGTGTGGCAAACCTCATTAGTCTCATAAGGTTATGTATCAAAGATAGTAAATTTTGTTTTAATGGGGAATTTTTTGTACAAAAGTTTGGCATGGCTATGGGTAATCCCTTATCTCCTGTCCTTAGCAATATTTACATGGAATTTTTTGAGACAAAACTCTTACCAAGAATTTGCCCTAAAAAGTTATTTGGTTTAGATATGTGGATGATATCTTCTGTATTTGGCCAGTTCACGAAAATCTCCAGGAATTCCTTAATAATCTCAATAATTTAGTCCCTTCTATAAAATTTACCGTAGGGGAAGAAAGAAATTGTAATTTGAATTTTTTTTATGTAACTGTCCATAGAAATGATAGAAATTTCCCATTTTCAGTCTTTCGAAAATCAACTAACATTGCCTCTTTTGTTCATTACTACTCCAATGACCATCAAAATGTTAAATTCTCTGTTTTTTCTGGGATGTTTCTAAGGGCTTTGTGTCTGTAGCCCACAGTTTATGGATGCTGAAATTAAAACTATTTATGATATTGCAATGAAACTTAAATACCCAAGGACTTTTGTAGATGTGGCATGGAAAAGAGCTAGAAAAGCATTTTATTCAACTAATGACAAACTTGAATTTAGTAAGAATAACATTCTAAAATTACCCTATGATGAAAGGTTTTTAGATATTCCTAGAATTTGAAGCTTTTTAACATAAATGTTGTTTTCAGAATCGTTAATGTCAAAGAGTTTGAATAATCAAAAATTCTCCTAAAGATCTTCCAGGCTGCATATATGAAATTCCTTGCAAAAAGTGTGATAGTCTATTACGGACAAACCGGTAAATCTCTTTCACAACGTCTCAAACAGCATCAGTATTCTGTGAGAACTGGGCAAATATCGAATGCATTATTCGTGCATATGAGAGATTTAGACCATCCTATTAACCGGAGTCAAGCAAGAGCCTTAATCCCACGTAATGACACAGTTAAAAGGAATATCATTGAATCTTGTTTCATCAAGTCAAATAATAGAAATGTTCTAAATTTAAGTCTTGGTTTATTTAAACTTGATGCTTTCATAATGAAAAAAGTTGTAGATAAATATAAGCAACAAAATTAATATATTCAGTTTTTACATTTTTTGGTTTTGGAAACTAAAGAAACGTTGCTTGTGTTTCGGTTTAGGGTCAATCTGTTTAGGTTTGTGACCGTGTGATATCCGATAATCCTGGATTATCTCTTTTAAATTTTACCCTTTCGGCAATTAACCATCTGGTATTCTTGATCTTGTGTTGTACCTGAGACCTTTCTCTCCAATTGTACCTCATTAACTCCTTGACAATGTCTGAGTAAAGACGAAAGCGCTTGGATTTCTGACTATCATTTTCCTGTGGAATTCGCTTATTTATGAAGTCACGTGCATCTACTGTGATTTTTTAATAAGCATATATATATATATATATATATATATATATATATATATATATATATATATATATATATATATATTCTAAGGTGGAATGTGTGACTTTATATATTCGTAATGGTTTCCCCTTCGGTATAAATAGTAATGATTTGACACCCTTTGATGTACCTTCGGTTGTAACAAATCAACAATACATTTCCGATAGATCGTAAATTATTTCCTTAATCTAGTGGTTTATGGATACCTGAAGCTGTTAAAAATCCCAGTGAGGGCCTTCTTTGTACGTAGATCAAAAAGAAAACCATAAATTTAAACTTCATTTTCAATTAAATCTTCAACCGTTTTCCTTCATTGCAAGTCTCCAGTCAAAAATCCTTACATCAGTAAACTTGCTATTTGGAGGGTTCCTTAAAATATCCTATTTGGCCTATCTTTTGTTAGGTCTGTCTCTAATTCACCTCAATTAGTTTTAAAACTCTGAAAGGATACAAAATTATGAAACAACGACGATCTAGATTTCAAGTACTGCACCCTCTTATTTCAAATTCTTCGAAGCAACTCTTCCATATTATGTATTGGTCTCATTCTTTCTGACGTGAACTGTCGATACAATATATGTTCTAGATCCTCCCCTCTTTGCTTTTATCAGAAATTAGTCAAGTAGTGCTTATGTTCAATTCATCATGGTTGAAAATTTCCAGAAATAAATCTATGATACTGCAAGGGCTCCTGTGTTCATCAAAATTGAGAGTGAGATGCAGTCTGTCATCCTATTTCTGCATATTAGGATGCAGTTTTAATACCTCTGATTCTCAATTACAACACTTATGATTTTCAAGTAGCTTATAGATTGCGACATGTTCTAAGTGTCGGAAGTTTTATCTTTGTATGTATACTACACAAACACGTATTTTTCCATGCGTGTTGGTTTGTTTATGCATGAGCATAAATATACAGAACTGCTCTACACTCTTGAAAATAAAAAAAAAATAGGTAAGTAATATAATGATCTATTAAGTAAAATATTTATTTTTGTAAACACGTCAACATTTCTTTATAACTTCATAAATGTAATAACAAATAATTAAGGCATCCGATTATTATCAAGACTATAGGGATTGTCCCTTGAAAGACTCGGGGCTGAATAACAAGGTCAGCTGTCGCGTTTCGCGGTCAGAGGTCACCCACTCAAGGAGCTGCATAGAGTTGTTGAGGAACCCGCGCGATGAGGGCTGGGGGAGGAGCAGGAGAACTTCCAAACGAAGGTCCTGTGATTTCGTTGCCAAAGGTGCCAGAGAACTGGTCGTTACTCAGGAGAGACTCCTCAGGGTTCAGCACTGGGGTTGAAGGTACCTCGCTGAGTGACGAGGTTTCTCCGCCGAAGTCAGGTTCACTCACGGCTGAGAATCCACTGCTGGTGGTCCCAGTTGCACCACTGAAGTCAACTTCACTGGCACCTGTCACACCACTTCCAAAGGCACCACTGAAGTCAGGTCCAGTGGTTCCAGTCACCCCATCTCCAAAGGCACCAATGACGTCAGGTCCAGAGGTTCCAGTCACCCCATCTCCAAAGGCACCAATGACGTCAGATCCACTGGTTCCAGTCACACTTCCTCCAAAGGCACCACTGAGGTCAGGTCCTGTGGTTCCAGTCACACCATCTCCAAAGGTACCACTGAAGTCAGGTTCAGTGTTTCCAGTCACCCCAGCTCCAAATGTACCACTGAAGTCGGGTCCAATAGTTCCAGTCACCCCATCTCCAAAGGCACCACTGAAGTCAGATCCTGTGGTTACAGTCAACCCACTGCCAAATGTACCAATGAAGGCAGGTCCTGTGGTTCCAGTCACACCACCTCCAAATGTACCACTGACGTCAGATCCACTGGTTCCAGTCACACTACCTCCAAAGGCACCACTGAAGTCAGGTCCTGTTGTTCCAGTCACCCCGCCACCAAATGTACCAATGAAGGCAGGTCCTGTGGTTCCAGTCACACCATCTCCAAAGGTACCACTGAAGTCAGGTCCAGTGGTTCCAATCACACCACTTCCAAGTGCACCACTGAAGTCAGCTCCACCGGTTCCAATCACTCTGTCTCCAGATCCAGCAGTCGCTCCAGAAAGGGCAATATCACTACCGCCACCAATAACCTGGCTCTCTGAATGCACCGCTGAGTTCAGGGCAGTTTCGAAGTCGATGCCACCTGGTAGAATCGGGTTCTCTCCGTCTTCGTAGTTGACGAAGTAGACCTCTGGGTTCTTAGATTTAGGTGCTGGCACTTCAATGACCTTAGGTCCTTGAATCTCAGATTCCTTATTCAGGACGTAGATGATATTCTTCTTCTGGGGTGGTGGAATAATGATAGGATCCTGGGCGTCAGGTGAGTCTGGGGCGCGGATGAAGACAATGTTATGTTCTACCTTGGGCAGAGGAATGTTCTTGGGTGGCGCAACAACCTTGCTCTCTTGTTTTGGTGCGGCATAAACAAACACGTGTCGTGAGACCTCGGGTGTTACGCATCTACCATCGACGTGAAGAATCTGTCCTTCTAGACAGCTGTCACCTAAATCACCACTTCCAGAATATAGTCCAGAGCCTTGACCAAGAGATCCTTGGGTGTTAGAAAATGTTAGTGAGGACTGGTCATTAACAAAGGAGTGTCCAGATCCTGACAGTCCAGACGAGGCAGTTGGAAGTCTCTGAGCAGATGAATCAAACGTCTGAGAAAGGGCTGGAGGTCCGTATGTTTGACTAGAGGCTTGAGAAAACTGAGAGTTGGAAAATGTGAGTGAGGACTGGTCGTTAACAAAAGGGTTTCCAGAAACTGACAATCCAGGTGAGGTGGCTGAGAGTAACTGGGCAGATGACGGATCAAATGGCTGGAAAACTGAACTGGAAATATCATGGCCGTGAATCTCTTGTCTTGAACCAGTATTGGTCTGATCATAGAATATCGGTCCAACACCGGACGCAGACTGTTCAGATAAAAGTGGCGCAGAACCAGATGTAGGCTGATCTAAGAAAATTGATCCAGAATGTGATACAGTTTTATCAGAGGCAACTTGCCCGGGACCAGAAATGGATTGATCAGAGAAAACTGGTCCAGATTTAGAAACAGTCTGAGCTGAGAAAGATGATCCAGGATTGAATGGCGGTTGGTCAGATAAGAACTGTCCCTGACCAGAAGCAACTTGGCCAGAGATAAGAGGACCAGACCTAACGAAAGAGTGTGTTTCGTCAGCGATTGACTGCTCAGGAAGGGGATCTGTTGGGATGCTGCCTATGAACACTGAAGAATCGTCACTAGGGATGTGTGGTATTGAATCAAATGGTGAACCAGGCTGCTGGGATACGTAACCTTCCAGTTTGGCTGCTTCAGCAGCAAGGAGCGCACACACAAGGACCTGCAATGTCGGATATTTTAGTTTGGTTTAAAAACTAACACACGAAGGTTTAAGCATTGAACTTAGCTCTACGAGCAACGAAAATTTAATGCGGTAACTGGACGTAGGATAACGTTTTATCAATTATAGTGCTTCTTTTTACAGTAAAACTAGGATTTGTTGTACTTAGACTGTATACGCCATTTAATATTACCTTCCTTACTCAATGATGCGTGAAAATTGTGTAGAATAAATAAAGATAACGGTACGCTAAGAAAAACCGAAATAATTCTTGAGTGAGACAAAGCAATTAACTTCAAATACAAAAAAAAAAGAAATCAAGGAAATTAAAAACGTAAAAGAAAGCCAAATCATTACTTTCTCCGAAAGGAATTATTATATGTCCTGAATTCTGAATAATAGTTGTTTTTCTATAAGTAATAAGGAGTACCAAATGGAAAAATGAGTCTGAGGAGAGAGAGAGAGAGAGAGAGAGAGAGAGAGAAAGTAGTAATCCTGTTGGGATGTAAGCAACCGGAAAGTGAATTGTCATGCGTAATACTTAGGCATTTGACCGATGTCTGAGAACAAAAACAAAAGAATGACGGGAAAAGTGCAAGTGAGAGAGAGAGAGAGAGAGAGAGAGAGAGAGAGAGAGAGAGAGAGAGAGAGAGAGAGATAGGACCACTTACCAGGAACCTCATGATTGCGGGAGAAGATGAGTGGTATGGTCAGTGACGGTTACCTTCCAGGTATATATACTTGTTCCTCTCTCTCTCTTTCTCCCAGGTGACCACGCCCCCTTCTTCCTTAGATTGCGTCTTTCCCTCCCTTTCTCTCTCTCTCTCTTTCTCTCTCTCTCTCTCCTTCTCCATCCTCTCTCCTCTTTCATATCCTCTCTCTTTCTCTCTGATTCCTCACCCTCTTTATTCTTTGACAATAATCGCCTTTCTTAACTATCTCACCTACTAGTAGATGATTCTGTGTCATCTATTCTACAAAAGTTATTTTGGTGAGGTTGGGTGGGCGGACGCATCAATTCGCTTGTAATATTTAAACCTCAAAGGGACACTGATCCTCATAATAGTTATATCACTGAGATGGTCTTGATTTAAAGGTAATATTTCCTTTATGAGAAAAATAACTCACAAGCTTAGAAATATTCAAAGTGTAAGAAATGGAACCAATTAATAAATCCCAAACCTTAAGATATTTCTAAACATCTTTCCGTTCGACTTTTCGTCTTTACACAGATGAGATAAACAAATAATGATAACTTAAGATTCGATTTTAAGTAGTTCTTTGAAAGAAGTAAACCATTAAGAGAAGAATGTTATTCTTTATCTGGTAGAGAAGTCTGAGTCGCATTGTACCTAGCTGAGTGGAATCTGTTTTACATTTGTCAAGACGCGAAGCCACCCATTACGATTAGACGCTCCACTAGTCTTTATAACTGGCATAAATATTCATACATTTCAAGTAAAGGAGTGTTTTCATGATTCAATTATCTGAATGGTGGTTCATTGAATTATTTTCATCTCCTGTTATTTATGGCATAAATATTCACACATTTCAAGTAAAAGAGTGTTTTCATTATTCCATTATGTCAATGGTGGTTAATTCAATCGTTTTCTTCTTTTTTTTAGCATTGGAAACAGTTTACATGTTTTAAATCCGTATATTTCCTGGCGTTTCAATTTTCAGCTTATCGGTCCTCATCGAATTTACTTCTGGTTATACGTTCTAAAGTATGATACTAAATCATGTATCAATCAAGTTCTTACCTAAACACATTTTTTCACCCTTTGCGAAATCTCTCGTTAAATCTGAAGCATCATTGCTTAGACACAGTCTCAAATTTTCCCATCCACTTCCACAATAGAGCAGAAAGCATAGTCTCGCCATTGGCTGTCTTGTCCCAACTGAAAAGGTCTTAACCTGTCTACTTTTGTTTCCTGTTTTACAAGATTTATTATTTCATGTGAGGTGGAATATATTCGGGGAGGGTATCTTATATCTTTTTATCTCTTGATAATAAATAGATAACATTAATAGTCAGATCTAAGCAAAGTTGTCCCAGACTGGAAGAAAATATTGAAGTAACGTATAACGTACACATAAATATATGCGTACGTCGGTATATATATATATATATATAGATTATATTATATATATATATATATATATATATATATTATATGTATATGTATATACCATATATAAATATGTTATATTTTATAGATAAAAAATATATATATATATATATATATATATAGATAGTATATATATATTATATATATATATATATGTATATATATAATCTATATACATATATATGTATATATAGTATATATGTATTATATATGTATATACATATATATACATATGATATATATATATATGTTATAATATATATGTATATACATATATAAATAGTATATATATTTGTATATATATATATATACATATTTTATATATGTATATAAAATATACATATATATATAATATATATATATAAAATATATATATATTATGTATATATAGATAGATATATTTATATATATAATTAACTATATATATATATATATATATATATATATATATTATATATATAATTTAACGAGAGATTTTGCAAAGGGGGGAAAATGTGTTTAGGTAAGAGAACTTGATTGATACATAATTTAATATCATACTTTAGAACGTGTAACCAGAAGTAAATATATATATTTATATATATATATATATATATATATATATATATATATATGTGTGTGTGTGTGTGTGTGTGTGTGTGTGTGTGTGTGTGTGTGTGAGTGTGTGTAAGTATAGGTATAGGAGTATTTGCTTTAGTTTATGTAATAGATAGAAGGCACCAGCAGCCCTTTAACATTATCCTTAATCTTAGCGTAAACAATTTCATTGTAACAAATTTTTTTAAATATAATTTTTCACACGTACTGAAATTAATTTTCACTAATCTTTTTTAACCTTTCCTATTATTTGAACGTTTTTTTTTTTTTTTTTTTTTTGTTTTTTTTTTTTTTTTTTTTTTTTTTTTTTTTTTTTTTTTTTTTTTTTTTTTTTTTTTTTTTAACAGGCATAATATTCCCAGCGTATCTTCGAATACGGTTCTCGTTTACGATTCTGAAATATTCGCACAGTCTCCGTCACGACCGCATTGCAGTGGTGTTAGAAAGCGATTACGAACCTGAAGCCCAATTTCGGCCTGATATATATATATGCAAATGAGACATGTACCAAAATGCTTTAACCTGTGAACAAAGTCACAAAGCCATTAGCGCGTATCTGGTGCCAGATTTGGAACGCAACGTTTGGGAAGAAATGGCAAAGAACTTTTAGAAGGGTTTATATTAAATTTCGGTTTAGTTATAGTCACAGGGAAATTATACGATTTTGAAATTAAGATATCTCTCATTCCAGACTCGTTCTCTTGGATTATACATTGAATAAAATGGATATCTTATTTTCGTAATATCCTACAGCTTTGATTTCATGTATTTATCGTTTTTTTTCACTATTCCTCTTTCCTTTTTTCCTTTATCTCCTCTATTTTTGCTGGTGAAGGTCTAATGGAAGAAATGTAACCCTTTGTAAGACCCAGTAGACGGTCGGAAGACAACTGCACCTACAGGAATTTAAGATATAATATTGACATGGGAACACATTCGCTCTAATATAAAGGGGCCTGATACTTTTAGTAATGGGTCACAATAAGTTTTCAGATACCCAAAAGTTAATTTTATTCCCAAAAGTGTTTTATATTTAATATTTTGTAATAGTAAATTCCGGTACAGATAGCATGAGGCGTCTTAGGAATTAATCGCATACCGACGGCTTTTTTTTTTTTTTTTTTTTTTGTGAAGAAAACTTACAGGAAATAGCTACCTTAATGCAATGTCGATTACTGAAGAATGCGTAGCATAAAATGGAAATCATTTATTGCTAAATATTCGCTTTTTCTTAACTGATTTAATTTATCTTTATCTCAAAATATGCCCCAAAAAAAGACAAAAAGAAAATTCTCGAGGAAACCTCAATTTTTTTTAATAATTCCTATGATTCAGAGCCAAACTTGTATGCTCCTGCTATAGTGACATATTTTGAATTATTTAAAGACTTATCACCAGTTGCAAAATAAATCTGCATTCTCCTTAATACTGGACTGCAAAGATTTCCAGATTTCCAAATTAGAGACCAATCAGGAACTTAACTGGTGAGTTCTAAGCCAACCAGGATCACAGCGCTTCCAGAGTACAGTAATGCATATCATGAACACACGTCGGCTACTTGTCACATACATATAACAAACAGTTTTAAAACAAGCAACACATCAACAAACATATGACAAACAATTTGAAAACAAGTCAACACACTCATCACAAACAGTTTGAAAACAAGTCACATACATAACACAAACAGTTTGAAAACAAGTCATATGCATATCACAAACAGTTTGAAAACAAGTCCTATACACATCACAAACAGTTTGAAAACAAGTCACATGCATAACACAATCAGTTTGAAAAAGTCAACATACATAACACAATCTGTTTGAAAACAAGTCAACACACATACCACAAACAATTTGAAAACAAGTCACATACGGATCACTAACAATTTCAAAACAAGTCACATGAAG
The DNA here is from genome assembly GCF_015104395.2 of Macrobrachium nipponense. Lineage (NCBI taxonomy): Eukaryota > Metazoa > Arthropoda > Malacostraca > Decapoda > Palaemonidae > Macrobrachium > Macrobrachium nipponense. The sequence goes on from NC_087221.1 coordinate 44,452,382, forward strand.
TACTGGTTTCTAACCAGTGCTGCATACAAGCTGAATACAAGTTGAATACATGTTGTCAATTTACATTCAACCTGTTTGTGATGAGGACGCAGCCTTAGGGGAAACCCAAAATAGACTCGTGTTCGAAAGGATATCAACTTTTTGTATGAGTCGCACCAGTGAAGCAAGAAACTCTACACATTCTATTCAGAATGATAATATTCCTCTCAAGTCAAAAATGCTTTGAAGTGTCTCTTAATATATCTAAATATTATATTCGTCCGCTTGTTTAACTAATTAACATCAACTCTGATAATATTACGCAACATGAATAGCAGGTTGCCAACCTTTTCCTATAATGAATTTCGAAAAGAAAATCTATCTTCTTCAACAAGTATGATGAAAAGCAGGACATGATGAGGCTTACTTAAATTGTGAATTCTCGTTTGCTGTTATTTATTCATTGTCAGCAATGTATCTATTATGGTTTTTTCTGAATTCTTTATTCCCTCTTCATTGCCTTTTTCATACTTCACCTAATTAATTATACACGCGCAACATTAAAAAGGTACATTTAGTTTTCTAAATGGCGACTTTTTTAGGATAAAGTTACAAGCCCCGTGACCATTAACTCCCCTCTCCCACATCCCACCTCCACTAACCCCCGCCCCACAAATTATAGCCGGTAACCCAACCTTGTTCCTACCAAAGTCAATGTCATTTGGGTTGAAATCTGTAAGCGTAGGTAATGTGTTAGCGATTATGTTGTCCCGTGAGAACATTTAATCTATATAGAGAGATCCAGCAAATAAAGGAAATAAAGTGCAAGACTCTACTGGTATAACTGATACAAAACTAAACAGTTGCATTAAGAAGTAATAGTCAGAGAGATGAAGCGGGAACGAGGCAAAGCGCAGGGCTTTTAAAAAGCAGAAGCAACTAGGGACCGAAGGGAACCTGCAAACACCTTTTAGTAATGCTTCTCTCCGTTGTGAGCAACAGTGTATACCCTGAAATTTCACACCCTTGCGGTTACACTGACACTGATCTGGCGATGAAAGATGTTTATGAAGCGTGACCAAAACATCCATCATATCGGGTTCCATACTAATTGCTCAGCAAAATGAGCAACTCGTTTTTATGGCTGTAAACAAGAAGAAGGAGGATCCTCTGGGCTGTCTGACATTCGATAGCCAGTTGACCGTCTTGCAGGACCAGTTCATCCGCTTAACGTAAGGAAATCCTGCTAATGCAACGTTTATCTATCGAATAACATCCTCAGCGTAACTGAAACTGCATTAACAATATCATTGTACATTTAACACCACTGAGGCTTTACTGATTATTAAGAGCAATGCTTGTCATTTCAACCCACTGAATTGTTATTTAAGGCAGTATTTAACATTTCAGCTTCATTGAATCCTTCTTCAGAGCTGTTTTAATCATTTTGACACAATGCAGTACTTAACTAGGCAACACAACTCGTTCCTATTTCTTGTAATCCACATTTAAAGCAATACTTACCATTTCATCGCTCTTCAGTCCCTATTTCGCACGATACTAACGCACTCTTAAGAGTGATTTCTCAATCCACACAATTATAACTGACAACAAAGCTTCCTTTCAACGCCACCAAATGCAAATTCAGTCATTTTTCATCCCCTCATATATATCGATTCCCTATTACGAGCAAAGTTTCATCCTTTCAAGATAGCCGAATACCAATGTAGTGATATTCCATCCTTTCAGCGCCACAGAATACCAGTTTAGAGTACTATTCATCCCTTCAGCACCACCCAGTGCCAAAATACGGTAATGTTTCCACCTCCTAACACCACCGAATACCAGTTTAGTAATGTTTCATCCAATCAACGAAGAATACCAATGTACAGTAATATTTCATCCTGTCAACGGCCCCGAATAATAATTTAGGGTGATATTTCATCCTTTCAAGACCGAAGACCAATTTAGAGGTTCCATTCATTCAACGCTGCCGAATACCAGCTGAGAGTAATGTTTCATCCATTTAGCTCCAACGACTTCCAACATAATCAGCGTCTTAACCCTGTGGGGGAGATGGCATCCCTGCCGTTGGGGAAACCCTTTCTTTGGGCAGCAGGAGCGCTGAAGCCTCTCGTATTGTCTCATGAAAGGAAAAGTCGAGCGCCTTAAAAAAAAATCGACCTGCTTTAGGAATGCTTCAGTTTACTTTTACCCGAAGTCTCGGTTATCAAATATCATATACATTTCTCGCGAATTTTTAGGCGTCTTCGTATTGTTTGATGTGCGAGCGCGTGTATGTGTCAGAGTTTGCTCGCGTATAGACACTTCTCTTTGTGTGTAGTGTGTTTGCAATGAAATCGTGTCCCCTGCACTAAAGAGCTTTATTTTTTTCAGGAATTTTTATAGTTTACGGTTATGAAATAACTGCTGAGTTTTTGCTCATTGAATCCTGTACTGACTTGGGAATACAATATATCTACCTTTTAATATAATGTGCTCTTATTTTTTTTTTAGAAAAGTTTGTTTTATAAACACGTCTTTAGGATTTCATGACAAAAGACATGACAGCACTCGGCCTGATCTGTGAACGCACAGCACAAAAAATTACTGAAATAATAAAATCCTGACGCATTATGATAAACATTACAGTGATAAATGATATTTTGCAATAACGCTGTAACACACGGGAGGGAAAATGGCTGAAATCAATACTATTCTACTTGAATTATTTTCCTCTTTCCCTGCTCACATCCGCAGTTAAATTTCAGCCTCGTTCAAGTGATTTCTTGCCTAACAGAAAAGTTCATGCCTGAATGACCGAATGAACATTCCTTGCTGTCAATATTTATTACGAGTATTTCTTCGTCTCGAAACGGGTATCCATGCGTGTGCCTAAAGGCATTTTCAACCAGCATGGCTAAAATATCGGTTATGAATACCTAGTTATGAAAACCGGGCATCTGAAAGCTGATATTTGCATGACATACCCGATATGGCTTTGCATCCTAAAAGGAGGTTTATAAAATTTTTTCTGTACGATTGTCAATATCAGGTCAGAATATTTATAACTATACAGGCCCTTGAGTAAGATACTTCACAATGCATTTTGCAATAACCTGATGCAACGTTTACTTTTTTATTTACCTTTCACTGAATTATCCACACACATGAATGCTAGGCTCATGCAGAAGTTATTCCGTGGGTCAATGGCGTCACGAAAACGAGGGTCAGTCATTCTCTGAATGCCTCAATAGTTCCAGAAACATTTACTCTTCTTTTCTTATTATATTGATGTTATTTCTTAAGAGGAAAATCCATTACCAGGTTGTATAAAGGAGAAGTGAAAAAGCAACGGAAAAACTTGAGTAAATTGACGTATATTTATGTGTGTATATCTATAGATATATAATGCATATTATCGATATATTGATAATCTGGTGGGAATACTACGTTAAAACCCACCATCGTCCAGCTTGGGGAGAGTCAGACGACGACGTATCCTCTCAGATTAATCCCTAGTCGAGGTCGCTGTTCTCAAAAACAGGTAATTATAAAATGTTGCTGATACTGGAGACCAGAGCCATACTCTAGACTTAAATAGTGTTAAGTGGCGGTCACAACTTATTAAAAATGATAACTTCGTAATTATTGAATTAAAAGAGTGAAAATATGTGCTGTTTTGGGATTCCCCAATGAACACGTCTTCGAAATCAATAAAATTTCCATTTTATGGTGATTTCGTTTTCCCCTTTTCCAGATCAAAAAAAGGCGCGGGGCCGGGAGGGGTTGGGCGGGGGGAGGAAACTACTCTCGTGACAAAGAGGAGTTAAAGTGAGTTGCATTTTTAAGTTAAAGAAGCTCAATTGGAAAGTATTAAGTGTTAAGTGAAATTTTCAGAAGTCTTTTGAATATACGTTTTGGAAATGCAGTATGGAGAGAGGTCATTGGCATTGGCTGAAATGCCAAATACCGTAAGAACAAAAGGAATAATGGAACAAAATTCATTTGAAATGATGTTCGAAAAGCAATTGGAAGTGTTCATTCACTTATGAAACTCCAGAGAAATGTCATAATCATTCCTTCATTCGGTTCTTTGCGAGATAGAAACAATATCCAACAATGTATACAGATCAGTTTTCACATATTCGTTTTTTCAAAAGACAATAGACCGCAGCCCTGAGTTAATCCAGGCCGTTATGGCCAACTTGGCTTTAGTTAGGCTGATGACCCTGTTGGCATAAGCAGGTCAAAGGCCTGAATTAAATTTGGTCGTTTTGGTTAGTCTCATTTAATCGCCTTAAAATTGCAACAAGGTAGGTCGTTTTGGACAACGTGTACTGAATTTAGGCAAGCGGACTTCCTACGATATGAAAATTTCCTTCAATATGGTTATGCCTTGAGAAATTCTCTCTCTCTCTCTCTCTCTCTCTCTCTCTCTCTCTCTCTCTCTCTCTCTCTCTCTCTCTCTCTCTCTTTGCGTAGAAATTGTATGTAACGTCCCTAATTGGAAAATGGAACATAGTATCCCCGGAGCTTTTCCATAGAACTCGTTACGCACCAATATAGGGGATTGGATACTTATCGCTCAAGGTGAAAGAGGTTTCAATACCTTATCAGGTGAAAGGGGATTTGGTCCTTTTACACTGAAAGAGGTTTATATCCCTTATCGCGATGGGCAGTCAACTTAAGAAGGGGGCTGCATAATGGTAGCTTCTGCAGAACAAGAAACCTATTTAATCTGCATTGTTATTAAGTTTTTTTATTTCGCTCAGAATCAGCTGCACATAATATTTCTCTTTATTTTCAAGTGAAAGGTTCTTTAAGAATTGAATAATGCATAATATGCCGTGTCATTCATCTTGATTGACTCTATTCGTGGACATATCTAAGATCAAACGCGTCTGCTGTTTTAGATTTAGATTTTGAGAATAATTCCTGACGCCTTAAGCACTGAAATTCAATTCTTAAAAAAACCCTGTGTCTATAAAAATTTATGTTTTACATATGTCTTAAAGTAACTTTCATTTCAGACATCCTTTATACTTGCGTCAATTAAATCCCGGCTTAGTTCAAGCTGAGCAGAACTTCATTTTCTAAACTCGCATGAACACACACACATAATTTTTGCATACCAGCATTCTCCCGTTAACGATTTTTCGCAGTTTGTCCGATGCAGTAACCGTTACTTGGACTGATCAGCAGTATTTACCTCGAGACAAGTGGGGAAACGCTCCCTTTTGGGATTCATCCAAGAGAAAACGTGACGGTTATGTAAACTAAGACCGACGTTTGGAATCTTCTTGCACGGTCAATCTTTCGAATTCGCTGGATCCTGTGAATTTGGAGTTTCTTGTCCACACGGCCAGTGGTTGTAAATTTTGCAAGATATCTCAGTCTTCTTTCTCTGCTTTACTTTCTTTTATTTAATTCATGACTTGGTTATTATACAGAATGATATTCTATAACCGTTTTTGACAATCGGAAGGACTAAAGGTTGGTGTAAATATGATCTAATGTGGAGATTTCAATGATCTATAAGATACCTATCTTTTAGCGCGGCCAGTCGTAAATTTTGCGAGACGTTGGAGACTTCTTTCTCTGCTTTACTCTCTTTTAGTTAATTCATGATTTGGTTATTATACAGAATGATATTCTATAACCGTTTTTGACAAGCGGAATGACTAAAGGTTGGTGTAACTATGATCTAATGTGGAGATTTCAATGATCCGTGAGATACCAATCTTTTAGTGCTCATGACAGTTTAAATAAGAACAATTAAAATATTCATAGCCATCAGTCCTTCTCTCAACAAAACATTAATCAACAGTTCCTGTTTCGTATATCATAAAACATTTCTATTCATAGCTGTAAACAGATCCTGTTTATTCCTAACCTTTCGGGACACTGCTATCTAATGATATAATAAGAATTTGATAAGATACATTTCCAGCTAAAACAGTACCCACATTGAATTTATCATACAAAACTAGCAAAAATAAGCATTACAGTTTAATTCATTCCCACATCGAATTTAATAAAGACAGGCAAACGGACAGACCAGGAAATCCTAAGGAAGGAAATCATTTCCAACTGAAACCAAAAATTTTCTTTTTCACCGATGACTGGTTGGAGCAGCATCAAAAATAAATGAATACCTTCGCCTTCTTGCGTCGTTCAACTTTTGCTGGTTAACTTTCTTTCATCCTATTTTTCCATTTCATTTTCAGGTGTAACTGTGAATTAAAGGGATCAAGAATTTATTCCTCAGTCACATGAATTTATCAATAATGTCAATACATATATATTATATCTATATATATATATATATATATATATATATATATATATATATATGATATATACCATATATATATACATATATATATATATATATATATATGTATGTATGTATGTATGTATGTATGTATATATGTATATGTATATGTATATATATATATATATATATATATATATATATATATATATATATATATATATACTATATATATGTATATATATTTGTGCATGTATTCTGCTATCTTGAAATTATTAGTAAAAACGTTTTTGTATATATGTACGTATGGCCAGATTACGACCTCCAAGAAAGTTAAAACTAAATCAAAGTTTACCTTTTGTTGGCCGATCAGCGCATCGAATTCTCCGCATGAATCGAAAACGAAATAACAGAAAGAAATGACCAAAAAAAATAGTTCATTATATTATTTGCAGTCTTTTCATAACAAAGATATCTACCAGGTTGTTACTTTCTTATAGTTATGTGTTTCCGGGTAATTATAACCACACCCCTCGTTAAGAAACTTGAGAGACCAATGAGAGAGAGAGAGAGAGAGAGAGAGAGGAGAATACTACAAAGGGAAGAAAAAGAGAAAAAGATAAATTTAGCAAAGTCGTTGTTATAGATATATATATATATATATATATATATTATAATATTATATATTATATTAGGGAGAGGGAGGAGAGAGAGATAGAGAGGAGTGAAGAGTGAGAGAGTGAGCGATCAAGAGCGAGAGAAGAGGAGAATACGACAAAGGGAAGGGAAAAGGAAAAGTTAATAAATAAACTTAACAAAGTTATGTTTTATATCTATATATATATTATATATATCTTTATATATATAGATATATATATATATATTAATATCATAGAGAGAGAGGAGACGATGAGGAGAAGGGACGAGATGGGAGAGATGAAGAGAGAGACGAGAGAGAGAGAGAGCGGAGAGAGAGAGAGACAGGGAAAGGGAAAGAGAAGAAAATAAAGGTAAACTTAGGGAAAGTTAGTGTAGGAAACTTATATATATTATATATATATATATATATATATATATATATATATATACATACTATATATATATATATATATATATAGAGAGAGAGAGAGAGAGAGAGAGAGGAGAGAGAGAGAGAGAGAGATTTTGAAAAAAGAGCAAAGCCATATCAAATCCTATTCAAAGAGTATTTATTATCAATCTCCCGAAGACTTTCGACCGCACAACTCTGAAAAGCCTCTGGAGAAAAAGAAAAAAAAAACTTAGTATCAGTGACGCATTACGCCAGATAATGCAAGGCGATCCGTAACGGGAGCAAGACCTAGAAAGACCCAGAAAGACCTAGAAAGGCCCTCGGGACCGAAAAAAAACATCCCTTTTCAAATCGGCAGCGTTCGAAAGTGACATCCCTTTCAGGTTAAATCGCCTTGCGTAGCGCATAGTAATTTCCTGGTGACTTTGCATTTTCTATCAGGCTATTTTTCCATTTTCCTTTCTGCTGATATTATTCGTGGAATTTCCAATTTGACGAACAGGATTTAATATTTTGCAGGAGCATTAAGAAACGCTATGTAGGTTAGATGTCAGTGACGATAATATATGATAATTTGTCAGGCAGATTTTCGAACAAATCTATAAATTGATTTCTAGTGTACTGATTGCAACCTTTCAATATTCATAATTTATTTCTAATCGTAAATGAGATTAGAAATAAAAAAAGGGGAAATATAAAAGTAAATAACAAGCTTTCTCATGCTAAGGCCTAAATGTAATCATCAATACTAGTTTTAGTCATCTGTTCTCGGTGACCGACTAGGGTCAATTTTTCGAAAAATTCATGGTTTCTTGTTAGATGGTTAAGCACTTGGTGGTTCGTAAATTTTCTGGAACAGCCGAATGGGGCTGGAAACCACATTCCAGTCGCGTTAGATTAGTACTTCCTGGAGTCACCTCTCTCTGAGTAGGAAATTCACATTTTTTAAGAAAATCTCATGTGATGACACTTGACTCGTGGAATATAAGAAATTGAGTGTCTGATAGCCAGATTTGCGCGATTTAAGCCTAATAACTTCTTTGGCTTTAAAAACAGTGTTTTCAATATTCTTAATTACATATTTCTTCGATAAATTTACAGTATATACTTCCATGTTTAATGAAAATCGACAAACTTGAAAAGAAATTAGCAATTAGTCACAATGATGCCTAAGAATTGCCTAAGTATTACTATTTTCCACTTTATCTCATTACTTTGCCTCACTTGGGGCCTTTCGATGCCTTCCGGGTACTTCTGGCCATTGACTACTCCGAGGTAGATATATTTTTTTGCTTTTTATAGCTCCCATATTAACACTCGAAACCCGGAGGACCAGTTGACTCATGTCACCTTCCCTACCTAATTTCTACCGCCTATTTAGGTTCATTTCAACATTATGACCCTCTGGAAACCTGATATCAGTAACTGGGTTTCACTTTAGTCCGGAGAGATTAATAGAGTTCGCCACTGGGAAACTGCATGCCATTTCTGCTCCCGTCAGCCATCGCGTGGAATCCTATTACGAGGTTTGTTATTATCGTCAAACCCCAAAAAAAGGAAATAGTATAAAATGGATACATACATGAACTGATTCGAACATTCCTTAGAAAGGAAAATGAAGTGGAGAGAGGTGAAGGTGTTCAAGATTAAGAATGTAATCATTATTCTTTGATGGAGTTGCTAAGGTATATAATATAAACGAAAATTAATGGAGAAAGGGGTCAACATATTCAAATTAAGTGATATTCTAGTTTTTTCATCCTCGGAGCATTAATGAATTTCCTCTCAAGCAGATATTTTTACAGGCTGAAATACATAAAAAGGTGAGTATTTTATGACTAAGTAGATGTTATCTTGACGTTGGGTGCATTAATCTGTATTTCAGCCATGTTAAATCTTATCAATGGACGTACTGGAAAGATAAACTAAGATGAACATGAATACTGAGAGGCAAAATTAAGATATACTGAAAATTTTAAATCCTGAGAATCCTGGTCAATTTGGCACAGAAAGGACAGATCTGTTGAAATTGGTATTTGTAGGAATGCTGAAATACCTTTCAGTCAGAGAAAATTAAAAGGATAAACGCGCACTCTTTTTTTTTTTTT
>NC_087221.1:44466796-44519296 GCF_015104395.2 Macrobrachium nipponense
GATATGAAATTTTAAGGCAAATGGGATCTCTCTAATATTCCTAGAGGATTGCTGCTGGTCATAAAAGCCAAAATGGAAATAATATAACAATCCTTGACGCTAAAATTAATTAATTTAAATGTTTTTCATTCATGGTGGATAAGAAATTTCATAGAAAATATGATTATATATATTTTGTAAGGTCGAGATTAAGTAAACATAACATGGAGTAACGCAGAATACACGAACAAAGAAATTAAATGGACAATAAAATACAATTATCAACTTTAATATTTTCACTTTTAAGGAACTATGTAAATATTTGTTTTTTTTACTAATATTACGCGGAAGGAGAAATATGTAAAACAGAGATGAAATATGAATATTAAGTAGCGTGAGGTATGAAATATTTGCTTTTCGTTAGCCAAATAAATTAAGAAATTCCAAGAAACAGAAAATCGAGCAAAATGTATGAAGAATATTATTGCCCATTACTTTAGGCTCGTCACTACAAGCAAAGTAAACTAAACTCAAAGTGACCTGAGGTAAAATAACGTTAAACTTACAATAAAAATAATTAAGGCCTTGTCTTTTTTTAATGACGTTTGGAGTCAGCTCTGTCAAGGCAATAATAAAGGTTGTTTTTTTATTTTAAAGTTTCATAACTTATAGTTTTCTCACTTTGAAATTCGCACTTACTTCACCTTGCTCTCATTTTGCTTTATATTAGCATGATATTCTCGTAAAGTTCTCATATTCCAGAAAGTCTATCTCAATGATTTTAAGTCTTATAATCCTCCCTTCCTCAAGAGGTTGGCCTAACCTTCTCATTAGGGTCAAAAACCAGTCTTTTTTTTTTTTTTTTTTTTTTTAACCACCTCCGCTTCTAGTTTCTCCCCCTTAGACCTGAGCAGCCTACGATCATTCATAGGTTATTCCCATCGCCCTTCCAATAAAATAATAAAAATATGTCAGCAAAATTCATTTGTATGATATTCGAAATTGCACCGATGGGAGACTGTTTCCATATAAGATATTCTCTCTCTCTCTCTCTCTCTCTCTCTCTCTCTCTCTCTCTCTCTCTCTCTCTCTCTCTCTCTCTCTCTTTGTCTAACTGGGCCACGACCACGAGATCGGTCATACTCGGTAAAATCAGCAATAGCCGAACATTTCTCTCTCTCTCTCTCTCTCTCTCTCTCTCTCTCTCTCTCTCTCTCTCTCTCTCGAAGACGCAATTAATCTTGCAATATTTACGGTATCAAGATCCAGCATTCTTTGTGGCTTAGCGAAAGTATTTAATCAAAAGGAAAACATCAGATAAAAACATTCGATGTGATACGAGTACACTTACGACTGTGATTAATTCCAAGGTTTCATTTGTCAAGTAATACAAAAAAAAACATTCGTTTCCTTGTGGAAGGAAAGACCAACTTGCTTCATGAAATATAAGGGTTGTTATGAAGCACTGAATATCATTCCTTCATTACTAATTCTTCATAGAAAATTGATATAAAATTGCTAATAATAGGTCAGTGTAAAAAGTAATGGTTAGGGTATCAAAACTGATTAGGCAAAGTTTCAGTTCGTTTTCCTGTGCATAAAACCTCACAAGAATCGAAACCCTCCATCATTACGTCAAACTTTGCAACAATTAACCTTTTTTAAAGATACTTTTGTTTAGACAAGTTTATAAATCCATTACTGTGAAAACTTAGTAATACTAATGGTAAAAGAGGTACAAACTACGTAACTTGAGATCTCCAAACCTTCGACTCAATATATAGAAAAGCTCAAATTAACTTTATTTTGCCTTTAACACAAATACAAAAGCCTTCAGAAACAAAAGGATTAAGTCACTAACATTCATCCTTTAGCTCACAAAACTTACAAAGAAGGAACCTTTTGTGTAGATATTTCACTCATATGGAAAAACATAAATTAACTTTATTTTGTTTTTGACACCAAAAAAGAACCCTCCCGAAATACGTACAAGAGGCTTCAGAAACAAAAGGATTAAGCCACTAACATTCATCCTTTAGCTCTCAAATCTAAGAAGAAGGAACCTTTTGTGTAGATATTTCACTCATATGGAAAAACATAAATTAACTTCATTTTGCATTTAACACCAGAAAGACCCTCTCCAAATACAATAGACTACAGACACAAAAAGGATGAAGTCAGTGGCACATTCATCCGTTAGCTGCTAAATCAAAGAAGAATAAACGACTCTAGCATAAAACCTCCATAGCATCAAACGCTTCATATTCATACACAACGAGCTCGAGAAACATTATTTGCCGTAAAATAAAGCAACGTACAATCCTGACAGTTGAACGTCGCCACACCCACAAACAATCAAAAAAAGATAATCCCAGACACTGTTTGCTGAGGTTATCTTTCCTTGGGGCAATAAACCCGGCTTTGGGTAAACATCGGGTACAAGGAAAATTGCGTAAGAAGAAGAAGAAGAATAGGAGACAGGTGAAGCAACTTAATTAAGCAGCGAGTTTTTCGGGAGTGAGAATCATAAAAGAGAAGCACAAGAAGAAGATGACGAGGAATGGGCTTCTGAGTGGAAGAGATATTGGGCTTGCATATTACAATGGAGAGTGATGAAGCTAAATGTTTGGGCAGGTTATTAAGCCTTTTGTTTTTTCCCCTGCTCTCTCTCTCTCTCTCTCTCTCTCTCTCTCTCTCTGTCTTGCATCAGGGCAGAATCATTGACTGCGAAAGAGAATGACCCCGTTTCCCGTGACGTAAGATTCACGGTGTTTGATTAAGAGACGATAATTGATAACAGCAGGATGATCTGGCTCTCTCTCTCTCTCTCTCTCTCTCTCTCTCTCTCTCTCTCTCTCTCTCTCTCTCTCTCTCTCTCTCTCTCAACCAAATCCATACAATAGTTTCATTGACGTTTAGTTTTTATCATTAAAAATGCCATGCTCCTTCAATGTTTTAAAACGAATAGGAGATGGTCTGTATTTAAAGTACTTTTGTTTTGAAAAAATAAAAGTAAAGCTTTCCCTTCAGTCAAAGACGAAAATCCTAACCATTTAATCAACAAGAATTGACTAAAAACTTGAAACAACCAAAGCTTTAAATATCATAACATCCCTAAAGACCATTCCCAAACAACAAAACGTGAAGGAAACCTCACCGCTTATCTAACAAACTCCAAATAAGCACGAGGACTCGTTAACAAAAGTTAAGATAAGCAATATCTCGGCGTCTATCAAAATGCCTTACGCCATGCGTGCCGAGTAACTTGCATTACTGTGCGCCACAAATATAAAAACAGCTCCTTGCAAACCAACACGTTTAAGAGGGATATGCAGAACATTCCAATTCGGTAGCAGAGCTTCAAAGAAAACCGTTTTCAATTGCTTGTAAGCTGCAGAGAAGTATGCTCGTGTAAATGCAGTTGAGATAACACGGGGAATTGGTTTCCTGTTATTGTTTTCGTCAATTTAAAAACATTATCTTTTCAATCTCAGAGGTATTAAGAATTTATTAATGTCTCCTCATATTTGTCTACATAAACAAAAACCTAGTTACCAGTGTTATGAAAAATAACAAATTAACATATTATTTTATGGTTCCAGTTCATTTTATGTTAACTAAAAAAATAAATAGACAAACTAAATTTTTAATTGCCATTATAATGTATATACAAAATTAACCATTTCATATTCAACCAATCTAGTTTACCTCAAGTCGAAGAAAAATTAATCATCGTTGCATCGAAGTTTTATGGCGTCCTTTCTCCTTATACGTTATAGATAATGCCAATATTACAGGAAGAGACGGCTTATGAGTACCCCACCTCTGTTCACTATCAGCAATCGGAAAGTTCAATCGAAGCTAATCAAGTCTTTGGATAGGAACACACATATCACGATTCAAAACGTTTTGTTGTACTTATAAGCTAAATTACTGAGCTGCTTGTCCAAGGACATCGAAGAGAGAGAGAGAGAGAGATGGAGAACGATTAATTTTCTGTTGTGACAGAAAAAGCCATCTTTGGTAAGTCATGCTAGTGACGACTCCCGAATTCCCGGCCCCTTGCCCCTTCTCTCTCTAACACACACACACTTTGATTTCTTCACTGTAACCGGTGTTATCCTTTCACCTGAATGCAGCAGTACTACCAAAATTAATGTTACCGCTTGTACTGTGAGCAATATTAACTGTGGGGTTAAAATCAGAACTGCCTGAGGACAGAAAATCAGGTACTGGGCTAATGAAGTCATTAACACTATGGCGTCTTACATCATGTTCAGGTATAGATGTCTCTGAAGCTACTCCATGCGTGTGTATGTTACTGTTATGTGTCAATAACGCGTCACTGTTACTCGCAAATCCAGCAGCAACCTTTCCTTCTTCACTGGCAGCTATAACCTTCCCTTCAATGCGTACGGCTGACTGCAAAGCCGTCTCCAAGTCTATACCGTCTGGGAGGGTTGGCCTCTGTCCAGCGTCATAGTTTAAGAAATAAACATTTGGCCTTTGAGGAGGAGGCGTGTCCACCTCAATTATCCTTCGATCCTGCCCTTGAGGACTTTCCCTGAGGATGAAAATGGTGTCTCTCCTCTGAGGGGGCGGGGCAATGATGGGTCCCGGTCCGCTGAAGGCCTCTGGCGTGCGTATGAAAAGGATGTTTTCCTCCACCTTGGGTGAAGGGACTTCTTGTTTGGACGGCACTCCAGTCTCGAGTTTTGGCACGTCAATGACGAAAAGCCTGCGGGAAATTTCAGGTATAACGCATTGACCATCTACGTGCCGGATTTGGTTGCCTGGGCATCCTTGGTCTGTCTGGTCGAATTCGTCCAGACCAGGGGAGTGTTGGTAGAAATCTTGGTTGCTGGGTGTGCCTGTTGTGCCTCCCGGGTGGGTGTTCAAGTGGCTACCATCTACATTGAAGTTGGTATTAAAGGAGGATTGGTAGGAGCTAGGAGATGAAGATTGACTGAAGGTTTCGTATACGTTTGGGTGTCCAGATTGCCCATCAAACTTCTGGATTCCTCTATCAAAGTTTGTAATTTGGCTGCCTAAGGACGAATGATCATGTACGTTAAATGATTTTGATTCTGGAGTATCTGAATCAATAAAGGTTATTGTGGGAGAGAATTCTGCCACCTGCCCAGAACTTGAAATTAAATGACCTGGACTATCAGAGAGAAAAGAGTGTCCTCCATCAGCAAAAAGATCAGATTCTGAATGACCTGACTCGTCAGGGGTTTCTGCATTAGGAACGACAAACTGCTGGTCAGGAAATGGAGCAGTAAACGAATCTGTTTTTGGTTGAGTCAAGTGTTCTGGCGTCTCTGAAAGAGAAAACTGGAATTCTTTATCTGGGAAAGAGTTCCCAGGACCGAAACCTTGTGAGGACTCTGAACGGGGCACCTCGAGATGTTGGTCGAGAGATAGGGGTGCAAGTGATTCAGATTTCAGGTAACTAAAATCTCTCGGTGGCTCAAAATGTGTCGATTGCTGATCACCTGGCAAAGGTGGGAATAATTCTGAATCTAAGTGGCTTTGTTGCTGTGAGCCTGTGTGAGAATCAAGGAATTGGTGATCACTGAATGGCGTAGAAAGAGACTCAGAATCTGTCTGGCCTTGTGATGATAATACGAACGACTCGGGAGTGTTACCAGTTTCTGGTGTAGATTCTGAAAAAGAGAGAGTGAACTGTTGATCAGGGGATGAGATAATAAAAGAATCAGAATCCACGTGATCTTGTTGCTTGGATGATTCTAAATGAGAAACAGTGATATGTTGGTTAGGAGATGAGGTTGCAAAAGATTCAGAACCCTGATGACTGAATGCTTTGGAGGATTCTAAAGACGAGACACTGAAATGATTATCATTAAATGAAATAAAAGGCGATTGCTGATTTGAATGACCATGCTGCGTGGATTCTACCTGAGAGACAATGAACTGTCCATCAGTGAATAAAGAATCAAATGATTCAGTACCTGACTGGCCAGCTGTTTGAGAGGTTTCTAAATTTGATCCAAAAGAATCTTGATCTGCGAATGAAGTTTCTTGATCAATGCTGGGGGCATTTTTTACGAAAGCCGATTTTCCTGGTGTACCAAAAGACCCAAAATCTTGCAGCTCTGGTTGCCAAAAGAGATCTCTGTTGGGTAGGGCAAGCTGTAATTCAGGGAAGGCGCTCCTTTCAGTTAAATCTTCAAATCGATCACCCACCGATTGCTGAGAACTATCAGAGAATCCTGTGCTTGAACTAACTGACTGGTCTGAAACCACGAAATCATCTTGACTAGATAGCACGTTCTTAAGGGCGCTGGTCAGCAACCGAATGGAGATTTGCTCAGGTGCCCGTTTGGAACTGTGTGACTTGTGACCTGTTGAATGCTCAGAGGAAAATCTACCTGAATGTCTCCCTGAGGGATCTGTATGATCTTGTAACTTGGCAGTCTCTGCTATGATGAAACCGCACGCTAAAACCTGCAAGTCCAAAAGGAAACAAATATTCAGAACATTCGTCAAGGAATTAAAAAGGTCAATCCAAACAGTGCTTAACTGACACGAATTTTAAACCATAATATTTTTTTGTAAAGGGCTGACAAATGTATCTAGGCTAATCTGACATCAGTGTATTAATGGGTACTGATGCCAGCCACTGAAAAAGGAATCAATAAACGGAAACAGCTGATGATTCGAAAAAAAAATCAAATACTCGTGCAAATTTGTCAGTTGAATAAGAAAATCTTGATTACATGGACCAGTATGCCATATAATTACTATAAAGATCAAATTTATTCTAAATCAAAGAGGAGACTTCCTGGTACAAGATACAATTTAAAACTACAGAAATGGCAGACTCAAGACTGAAAATCAACTATTACACCTTATCTGGACTGCAAATGAGTGAATGGTCCTTCAATTTGGAACATACCGTATAGAAGACAGTGCTCCCCATTTGATGATTTTTTTAATTTTTTGACAATGCTATACTCTTGATGACTTGGCCCACGACGACCCTTTTCCGAGGAGGACGCTCTCTTCTCATGTAAACACTGTCCCCCGAAGCAAACACTGTCTTCTAATGTAAACTCTGTCCTCGAAGTAAACACAGTCCTCTTGAGCTAAGACTGTCTCCACCCGTCGAAGGATCATGGGATGAGGCAGCATTTAGATAAGGATATCCTCCACAGATGAAGACGGTTCCTAAAATGATGAATAAAATATTTCAGATGTTATCTAAATAGGCGACATTGCATAAAACTACATAGCACTGCTAAAACGGAGATAGGAAAGCAATTTAAGATATCTAATTATACTTGAGGGCCTGATGACTGTAAAATAAGATATATTTAATTAAACAGGTATAGTAAACCAGGTGACGCTTTGCACCGGGAAACGGAACTACCAATGAAAATGGAAAATACATGGAATAATAACAAAGTTTTTGGTTACCAAGTCAATCGACTCCCGAGATCAGATGACTGTCTGTTGCATTGCTGAATTAAACATATCTTTATCTTTTCTTACTTCCTCCTGAACTCCAAATTCTTTGGAAGCATGAATTTCAAGTCAATGGCCCCTGTGAGTTTGTTCCATATGAATAGGGTCCAACTTGTGAATAATAATAATAACAAATAATCATAATTAATAATATAATAATAATCAATAATAATAATTAAGGAATAATAATAATTAATAATATCATAATCATTCATCATCATCATCATCATATAATAATTTATAATAATAATAATTATAATAATAATAACAATAATAATAATAATAATAATAATAATAATAATAATAATAATAATAAGAAATAGATACCCTAATCCAGACTGTAAGGATTGTATCTGGGGACATCAGGATGGAGTTTGGAATAGAAAAATGCGCCTTAGTCAACATACAAAAAGGCAAAGTAACGAGAACTGAAGGGATAAAGCTACCAGATGGGAGCAACATCAAACACATAGATGAGACAGGATACAAATACCTGGGAATAATGGAAGGAGGAGATATAAAACACCAAGAGATGAAGGACACGATCAGGAAAGAATATATGCAGAGACTCAAGGCGATACTCAAGTCAAAACTCAACGCCGGCAAATATGATAAAAGCCATAAACACATGGCAGTGCCAGTAATCAGATACAGCGCAGGAATAGTGGAATGGACGAAGGCAGAAACTCCGCAGCATAGATCAGAAAACCAGGAACAAATGACAATACACAAAGCACTACACCCAAGAGCAAATACGGACAGACTATACATAACACGAAAGGAAGGAGGGAGAGGACTACTAAGTATAGAGGACTGTGTCAAACATCGAAAACAGAGCACTGGGGCAATACTGAAAACCAGTGAAGACGAGTGGCTAAAGAGTGCATGGGAAGAAGGACTAATAAAAGTAGACGAAGAGCCCAGAAATATACAGAGACAGGAGAAAGACAGAAAGAACAGAGGACTGGCACAACAAACCAATGCACGGACAATACATGAGACAGACTAAAGAACTAGCCAGCGATGACAATTGGCAATGGCTACAGAGGGGAGAGTAAAGAAGGAAACTGAAGGAATGATAACAGCGGCACAAGATCAGGCCCTAAGAACCAGATATGTTCAAAGTATGATAGACGGAAATAACATCTCTCCCATATGTAGGAAGTGCAATACGAAAAATGAAACCATAAACCACATAGCAAGTGAATGTCCGGCACTTGCACAGAACCAGTACAAAAGAGGCATGATTCAGTGGCAAAAGCCCTCATGGAGCCTGTGCAAGAAACATCAGCTACCTTGCAGTAATAAGTGGTACGAGCACCAACCTGAAGGAGTGATAGAAAACGATCAGGCAAAGATCCTCTGGGACTATGGTATCAGAACGGATAGGGTGATACGTGCAAACATAGACCAGACGTGACGTTGATTGACAAAGTCAAGAAGAAAGTATCACTCATTGATGTCGCAATACCATGGGTACCACCCAAACCAGAGTTGAAGGAGAAAGAGAGGGAAAAAAAATGGCTAAGTATCAACGATCCTGAAAATAGAAAATAAAGAAGGTATATGGGTGATATGGCCAGTGGAAATCGTCCCATAATCATAGGAGCACTAGGCACGATCCCAAGATCCCTGAAAAGGAATCTGGAAAAACTAGAGGTCCGAAGTAGCTCCGGGCCTCATGCAGAAGAGTGTGATCCTAGAAACGGCACACATAGTAAGAAAAGTGATGGACTCCTAAGGAGGCAGGATGCAACCCGGAACCCCACACTATAAATACCACCCAGTCGAATTGGAGGACTGTGATAGAGCACAAAAAAAAAAAAAAAAAAAAAAAAATAAAAAAAAAAAAATAATAAAATAATTAATAATAATAATATAGTAAGGAAAGTTAGGGAGGACTCCTAAGGAGGCAGGATGCAACACGGAACCCCACATTATAAATACCACCCAGTCGCATGGAGGACTGTGATAGACAAACAACAACAACAATAATAATAATAATCAATAATAATAATAATAATATAATAATAATAATAATAATAATAATAATAATAATAATAATAATAATAATAATAATAATAATACGAAGACGTGAAAAGTACATTCAGAAACAAATACACTCCAGTAATTCAAAATCACTCCATTGTCTTCAAGGAGCAGGTAGCGATTCCGAACTTCCAAGGAAGCAATCAGCACGAACACCCAAGTAAACTATAAAGGCTCACCTCAGGAAGTCATGAATATTTAATAAGTTTACCCGGCCTCACCTTGACTGTAGTATAATCCTGCGTTTGACCTTACTGATGCGTAAAGTGCGTTGCCAAGGTCTTTTGAGAAAGTATTGTTTACTCGTATTGTTTACGTACGGTTGGGACATACCTTGACAGCATGAGTTGTTCACATACAAACAAATCAATTTGAAAAAAAAAAAAAAGTTAAAGCATTAATATTTCTATGCTATTAATAATAATAATATAATAATAATAATAATAATAATAATAATAATAATAATAATAATAATAATAATAATAATAATAATAATAATAATAATAATAATAAGTTACAAAAAAACAAAAAACAAATACGAAGAAAAAAAAATCCCTTCTAAAAAATTACTTCTTTTGCTTTCCCTAAGCCAAGATTATCACCAGTTAAAAGCCCTAAGTAAACCTCGCCCTCTTAATAAACGATGTGATGACACGTCTTCATAGAAAGTGCTATATAACCTTCGGATTATGCAAATTTATTCCCAAACGAAGGTAATTCGTAATTTACGATTCGTCATCAATCAGACTCACCTTTCAAATCATTATTTCTATTTCTCTGGACGCAGAAAGTTTCCCATATAAGGATAAGGGCGTTTTATCATGCTAAGAAATTACCGATATTTTTTCTCTTTTTAATATCAACGAGGATCGTTTTTGCCAACATTGCTTTCTGAGGGTTTATGAAAATATGGATATAGAGCAGAGCACTGGGGTACTTTGAGCCAATTCAGGGATCAAGAGAGGGCGGGGGGGGGGGGGGGGGGGGGGGAGGATGGGTGTTGGAGGGTGGTTGAGTGGTTGGACAGCCATAAGGGATATGGAAGCGGGAATGGAGATGAGCAAAGCGCTACTACAAAGTGGATGTAGATAGCGGCTCCAGGGATGATGCAAGCAATTCCCTCGTCTAGGCATGGTGCATTCTTATGGAGGACTGATTACTCACGTCTGCTATTTCCTTCACTCTCTCTCTCTCTCTCTCTCTCTCTCTCTCTCTCTCTCTCTCTCTCTCTCTCTCTGCCTTCACCCCAACCGTGACCTTAGAAGCCTACTGACATCTAGGTCTCTCGGTAATGACCTGAGAGTGATACCAATGCACCACTAGCAGAGAGAGAGAGAGAGAGAGAGAGAATCTCTAACAACCTCCGGGTCAATGAATGCTCATTCAAAAATTCCCACATATTTCCAAAAGAAGAAACCTTTAACATTTCCTCTTCTTCTTCTTCTTCCCTTTCATTGTAAACACCTCAGCCTCAGCGCTTCCTAGACACGCCCCCTTTTACACGCGAGAAGATGAGTCACCCTGGGACCACAACCTCGCGAGAAACATCTTCCCAGGAAAGGAAGAGCTGTAGGAAAAAATGTTTATCGATGACTGAAGGGAAGAATTGATTACCTTTCTTCTCTGAATGTCTTACTGACTTCATGGAGACAGTGGGCTCCTAAAAGAAAATTGTAAAGTCATCGACAGAACGAGCAGAAAATAATTCCCACGGGTTCCTCGCTAGAAGAAGAGGTCATTCACAATGTTTGTATTCAACCTCACATTCAGAAGGGTGGTGCCTTACTCAAATCCCAAAAAGGGTGTCGGGGTAGGAGCTCGGGTGTACGGGCGTTGGTAACACTTACAGTTGTGTGTCCCTCTACCTAACTTCTCATTGCATCAGTTAATAAGGATAATATTAATATTTCTTTTTTAACATAAAAAATAACGTATTAGATGTTGCAACGTGATAAATCCATTTGACATTCCCACATCAGGAATTACCAGCTTTAGGAACCATAATTTCATCAAGTAAGTTAAAATTCCAACAATGAGTGTTACCAATCAAAGTGTCAATTTAACGCCAGAAAGTGTCTCAACATTTAAACATTGGAATCGTGTTGACAAAGCGTAATAAAATAATAAAACGTGAAAAAGCAACATCCTAACACTAAAATTGCTTTAGCATTTCGAAATCGAGACTCGTGAAAATAAAACATTAAAACATAAAAATACATGTCACCAATTGAAATGGGAAAAGTGAAATTCATACAAAAACATTAAAATAAAACATGTAAATAAACACTGAAATACCAAAACTCAGTTAATAAAATGTGCTACTAGATCAACATCGAAACATTAGAAATACATTAACGTCCCAGCATTGGCAATTTGTAGTTTAACACTGATACAACAGTACTTAACATAACATTATGTTCCCCAACTTAACAATGAGACGCAAAAGCCATTAACATTGCATCATTATTGTTATCAATTAAACACTGTGACAACAGGAACCTAATTGACTTTTCGACATTAAGCGTTTCCAATTTAACAATTGAGAAAACAAACAATTGAATTTCTACTAAGGATCAAGCAAAGCAAGCAGCATTCATAGGCTATTATAATTTTAAAAATTAGAAAGCAAATTAACACCAATTGAAAATCAGACCTATCAACATCCCATGCAAGCAAAAGCAAACAGCATTTTTATTAACTTATTTAACATTCCCATGCAAGCAAAAGCAAACAGCATTCCCAATAACTTATTTAACATTCCTATGCAACCAAAAACAAACAGCATTCCCAATAACTTATTTAACATTCCCATGCAAGCAAAAACAAACAGCATTCCCTTAACTTATTTAACATTCCCATCCAAGCAAAAACAAACAGCATTCCCTTAACTTATTTAACATTCCCATCCAAGCAAAAACAAATAGCATTCCCATTTAAATTCCCCACCAAGCAAAAAAACCAAATTAACATTCCCATTAACTTATTTAACATTCCCATCCAAGCAAAAAACAAACAACATTCCCATTAACTTATTTAACATCTCCATGCAAGGAAATAATGAACATCATAGAAAGCTGAACAAAAAATATCATTTTAAAACCAAACTCATTAACCCACCAAATTGCTAAGGACCACAAGAACTCACCAAGATCCTCATCATATGAGGCTGCCGAGAGACGGAGGGGAAAGGATGCGAGTGATGTCCTCCGCCGGCAGAAGGATCCTTTATATATGTATTCGTCGGGTGCTTTCTTCACCTTGAAGGCGGATGGGGGGGGACCTTTGGTGCCTCTCAGCCACATTTTTTTTATTTTCCTCTTTATTTTCATTTCTTTTTTTATCTTCCCTTACACTTTCTCTCTCCTACGACCTCTTCACCCCTTCTGATCCTTCCGAGAGTCCTTCGCCCCTTTCTGTGGAAAGTGAAAAGGATCACAGTTGCTATGAAGAAAAGGAGGGGGGTGGGATTATTGAGGATTTTCGTGGATTATTGCAATTACTCTCACGGTCGACGTGACATGTAAAAGGTAAAATACGGTTCGGTCAGTATCATTGTTGACGGAAGTGGAAACAATTAATTAGAATGATAAACAATGATGAATGGGAATGAGAAAATAACAATTTAATGAAAATTTTAACTTGATGTCAAGGTTATAGTTTTAAACTGAACATTGATGGCACAGAATAAACAGAGATTATTGATTTGTATAAGTATCTGGCAGTGAATATATAGCAAACCTCTCTCTTTTATTAACCGTGCTATTAACTTTAGGTTAACGGTTTTTAATTATTTTGCCTTTTATTAAATCAATGTGTTTCTGGCTAAACATTGCATTACTGAATCTTCTCGTAGTTCAGAAATAATATTCCAGCTAAAAACTGCAAATGTCATTATCATGTATAGCATAGTAGTTTTAAATTACTGTTGTGCATTACAGAAAGAAAGAAATATTTAAAAGGCCACCTTTGAATTATACGAAATTCTCTTGAATAAAGCAAAGTTTGAATGAAATTGCAAGACCCCGTTTTCAAGTGAATTGAAGTCTCATTAATGAGTCTTGTACCTGTAACCTTTTACCTGTTACCTTCACATCAATCAACACTGTATTACGTGTGCTTAGTGTACACGTTTAGAATCAAGACAAAGAGAAGTACCCAGTGTCGCTAAACAGTGAGACATGCGCACCTACGCATTCGTATTCAAATTACAGAGAACAGCCTAAACAAACTTTAAAAAAAGTTCGTCCTTCCCTGTCACAAACATGTTTGCTGTGCCACTGTCTATTCGATGATCATTTTTTATTTTTACTTGTAAAGAGATGTAAAGTTGAGAGAGAGAGAGAGAGAGAGAGAGAGAGAGAGAGAGAGAGAGAGAGTGGGGGTGTCTTATGTAAACTATCAATAAATAAACGACGGAAATATGAACATGTGAAAAGGCTTATTTATTAATAGGAGAGAGAGAGAGAGAGAGAGAGAGAGAGAGAGAGAGAGAGAGAGAAGTGGGGGGGTATTTGGTCTTAGTATAAACGCCAATAAATTAAAGAAGGTGAATGATGAGAAACTGTAAAGGCTTATTATTAAGAGGAGAGAGAGAGAGAGAGAGAGAGAGAGAGAGAGAGAGAGAGAGAGAGAGAGAGAGTGGGGGGGTATTTGGTCTTATGTAAACTGCCAATAAATTAAAGAGTGAATGATGAAGAACATGTAAAAGGCTTATTTATTAATAGGAGAGAGAGAGAGAGAGAGAGAGAGAGAGAGAGAGAGAGAGAGAGAGAGAGAGAGAGGCATTCATATTCATCATATACGTATGAATAAAAATGAGAAATAAAAAACAGTGAAATTTTCTGAGATTTATTTAGAACAGACAGAGAGACATAAGGTCAGTCTACATGACTTTACAAGGTCATTCCATGAGGCTCTATGTTGATAGTAAGCCTTTTGTCCTGTTAGAAGTTCAGACTAAGTTAAACTGAATGGATACTATGCGCCCTCTATCGTTTGTTTGTTTTTTTGTTTGTTTGTGTGGTCTTTTTACGTTGCATGGACCCAGAGGTTATACAGCAACGGGACCAACGGCTTTACGTGACTTCCGAACCATATCGAGAGTTAATTTCTATTACTAGAATTACACATCTCTAACTCCTCAGTGGAATGCCCAAGAATCGAACTCGTGACCACCGAGGTGGCAGGTCAAGATCATACCGATCACGCCAATGAGGCTGTGCCTTCTATCGTCGACAGATCGGGAAATGTTTCAATAAAGCGCTTGAAAAATTCTCCCCCAAACACCGCATGCCTCCATGGGTTAGCCGCTTCATTTCGGCGATAAAAACAGGGTTACCTAATCTACCGATAACGCCTAACTCCTGTCTAGCCCTTCGGGATTACCACTAGAATATTGGAAATTATCTTTAAATTTCAAATCCGCTCCGAGAAAGACGAACCGAGAAACATTACAAAAACCTCTCTCTCTCTCATGTACATGAACTTCTGAAAGTGAACCGTCACTGGTCGCAGAGGAAGAATTACACACTCATGGTACACGCTCTGGAAATGTGAATGTGTCTACCGGCTCGATATTTTAATAGCATATTCAGAACGCCTCTGGTGGCGAATGAAGTCTTTAACGAGTTTCCCTTAAGTCGAAAGCCTCGCTTACCTCCCGTTTTCTTTGGGCGCGTGCCCAAACTGGTACACCTATGTATGCTTTTATTCAGATTTCCTTAGATTTCCTTAATGTATATAAAATAACAGGCTTAATATAATCGCCAAATCTCCAGTTACTGGCCTACGAATAACTGACCACTGCTGCTCTCAGATTCAAGTGTAATAAAGCAATCTTAAGTCTGATTCTCAGGTATAAGGTCGTGAACTTTTTAACCTCACTACATTACAATCCACAGTACTACTAAAGTTTCCTGACTAAAGTGACAAGATAGGCAGTTCGCAACTATAGTTATCGTTTTGCGTGTTTAAGAACAGCTCGTGTAGATTAAGAAAACAAACCGTATACTTCACACTAAATTATTCTCAGTAGCCCACTGACTTGGAATTTTTTTTTTAATTCAGCTTTCAAGCCTAACCAATTTTAATCCTTTATTACAATTACTTTGTGCTTCCGAAACCAATCTAAAATTCTCGATACCCTATTCTTACAAACTTATTTTTTTAGTCATTATGCACCCACCCACTCCTTACTATTCAAACACCCCAGATGTTGAAATGACACCTGGTTTAATTAATATTTTGATTCCCTCTTTCACCTTTAGGCCGTGCCAAGTTGCCTACCTCCAAGCCTTCAGGGGTGGATTTTCGTCCTGACTACCAAAACCTAACTTAGTACACCATTAACCTTTCCAGGGAATTGTTTATGTAATTATACCTTAATTTGTTTCATGAACCGCAATATGGTTACATTCCTTCAGTACGCTTCAATTTTCTCATTCTTACTCTTTCACCTACATATGTACCTTTATCCTCGAGTTTAATATACATTTTTTATATTTTCATTTCACCAATGTTATGGTCATGGCAAAAATGCAATTTTTTCAAAGTTATAGAACAAAAACGCCAATGTAAAACAATATTATCACCTCTAGAACCAATTTAGGTACTTTCATAACCATAACCATAACCTAACGGGTTCCAACCTCTACTTTACCTTACTCGAGGTGTGTTTTCAAATTTACCTTATTTTCTAGGTAAGAGTTTATATCAAAAGTTACGTCATCCCATTTCAGAGGAAAATTAAAATACACAGACCAGGATAAGCTCGTGAAATTAAGGGAGATCAGAATTCAGAGGTTTACGACAAAACCTTAAAAAAGTTCAATTTTATTCAGATCTAAAAATACCATTTCACACATTTTTCAAGACTCAAAAAACCTGTTTTTACATTCCAGTCTTCTAAATTCAAAATTGCTATCAATGTTAAATTACTTTCAAGATTCGTAGCTCTGCGGTAGGCTTGATAAAAAAAATACGTCTTGCAAATTCAAGCTTTCCAGCACCTTTTAAGACTGGTGTCGATGACCACTGTAGTTACTCGTGATTCTGCAAAGCCTTAAGCGGTCAAGACGGCACACCTTCATAGACTTCAAAGCCAAACTTCCTCCCAGTTGACCATGACTGTTATTAAAATAAAGACCAGCAGAAATTTTCCTTTGAAAAAAAGTTTAAAACATAAGAGTTTTAACTAGAAAAACTCTTACCCACTCACTCCCCACCACCATAAAAACCAGATTAGTCAAGTGGCTAGGATCCCAAAATCGTAGTTACAAGAAAATACATTGTATAAAAAAAATTCCAGAGTAAGCTTTCCTTGGAAAATCTAAAGTGACAAGAATTCAGTTAAATAATGCTTTAAACTTGAAAAATATATTAACCTTTCCACAACCCCAACCCACAAAATGCCAAAAGTTAAAGACTTTCAGATAAATAACGCGTTAAAAGTGGCTTGGATCTCTAAAATGGGTGTAAATAAAATTCTTTAAAACCAGGATTAATATTAATTAATAGTTGGTGAAAATTAGATATACAATGCAAGGATTGAATATACAATTTAAGGAATAAAATTTATCCCGTGTTTAAGTGGAAAAGCAAACTGACCAAAACTTAAAAGCTCCATTAGTCTGTTCCATGAAACTAAGGGTAAATAAAGAGATCTGCAGTACTATCTTCAATATACTCCTTCCAACGTTCAAATAGACTAATTTATATAGACAGCAAAATCTGATTTGATAAGTTATATTTAAACCTACATTCATTTAATAAGGTAACTTATATAACTAGAAATTATAATACTAAAGCTAAAACGCTTATGTACTAAACCAAGACATATGACACAAGATTTATTTGTGTAGTCAAATAACTTTACTTGAGCTCCAGTTTAGAAAATATATTTGCAAGACTCGAATCTTTGGAACTAACTTCATACACGGATGCTTACGCATTCTTAATAAAGCTAAAATATAGTTAATCCTAATTCACATCAGAAATGACCCTGTAAAATAAAAAGATAAAACTCCAATGGAACTGCATAGTAGGACCCGGAGTCCTACTATGTCAAGTCGCATTGGGTTACCCCACCCCTTCAGGGGTGCAGCCCCAGAAAGGGTGGGGGTATGACAAGCGGTATTGGGTTGCCCCACCCGCCCCTGAAGAGTCTGGGCGAGTTTAATACTTTTAACTAAAAAGAAAAGACGACCGAAGGGTTAAACTAAAAAGATAGCAAACTAGATAGACCAAGACTTTAGGTTGAACTAAAAAGAAACCAAACCAATTAAACCAAGAAAAATACCAGAAACTAGAAAATTACCCAGGAAAAAATATATATATAAAATGCAAAGAAGGGAACTAGCTAGGATATAAACTAGAGAAGGAAGCTCTGAATTAAAATATCTAACAGAAAAGCTCTGATCTTGAAACTATACAGACCAAAAACATGGGGACGATATTAAAACCTGAAATTAAAATTTAAACCAAAGCGTAAATGACACCAAAAGTCAACACAAACTAAAAAATTAGATACGAAACTCAGGCTATCTAACCTACTATGAGATTCAGGGCCTCTGTAACACGGTTTGTTGGACTTTGCTCCTTATCAAAGCATCGGATGTAGCTGAAAGTTGACATATGTATATTTTACAACCACACACAAATTTTGTCAGCATTATCAATAACCTAAACCCGATAGTTTTAATTTTTATAGAGTAAAAATTATCTAGCCGACGCCATGGCCAATGATTACGAGCCAAGAGTCGAAAAACATTCATTACGTAAGCAAGGTAAACACCCATCCACCAGACTGAAACTCCTTCACCTTGTTTCATCGGCTCTGAAACCCATAGCAGTCAAGAATGGCTAACAGGATTTGGAATTGTCCCCGTGGTTGCAAACCTGCATTTGTCTTACGACTTGCAACATTATACAGTCAAGAGAAAGCCCGTGGCCATACTTACTATAGCCTGAATAGGTAATTATTCAGTTTCTAGTTTAAATCCAATGTTTATGGTCTGATTTGTATTTAGCGTAACGGGATTATAATCCTTGTAATGTCATTCAGGATTTTGAACATTTCAATTTACTATTCACTATGCCAACAAGAGAGAGAGAAAGAGAGAGATTGTATGTAAACAGTTTTTATATAACTATTTTTGTTAAAATAAGATTTTTATCCAAAGTAAATACAAGCTTATATGTGCTAAAATCTCCAGCAGACCAACAGGTCATCCGATATAAATTTTTTTCTTCTTTAGGCCGTACGACTGTGTTGGCTATAAAGACTTTATGAATGGCGGAACGATACATAGATGTGGGTGGGGTAGTAATACTACTGTAGTAATAGCAGTAATATATATGAATTGAACGTTTAGGCCAACTGCTGGGATCCTTCAGGATCATTTAGCACTTCTTACAACTACTCGAGAAATGAGTTTTTATTGCCAGAAGTTAAATTTTCTAATCCAACAATTCCCATGGTAGCCTTTAGTGTTATCCTGAATTATAACGAGGCCAAAGTGGGTGGAGCCTCATGAAGTCATCATTCTGACGATAATTATTGGTGATGGTTTAAAGCCAAATTACGGTACCGGCCTTTTTTTTTTTTTCAGTGAATAGGTAGATAGCCAATAAATAAAAATGGCTTGACATTGGATATGGCAGTTATCAAATCAAGCTTGTCTACAATCTGATTGTGACCTATAACGTCGACTGTAATTTCTTAGGACACTTATTTTGGGAGTTAGACTAATAATCGAAGTGTTTTTGTATCTATTAACATATTTTGTTGGTTTGTTCATTATGACAATTATCAGTGGAGAGATTTCAGAGTTCATAAAGGTGTACTGCTTTGCTTGTATTTAAATTTTTTGTCATTGTTTGCCAGAGGTCTAGCCTTCGTTACGTATAGCCAATCATCCATCGAGAAAGAGGGAAGAAATGCTGTCAATAGTTACTTAACACGACGTGGGGCGTTCCGAAAACCTTTTCCCTGAGTAAGTTGCCCGTCCTTCCAAAAAAAGTCACTTTTACATTATAAGTACCAAATTTATTCAACCTACGTAATGCAGAATACAGTCAAAATTTATGTGTAGGTGTAATGTGTATTCTGAATAAGCGTTATATTTATGAAATGCATAGATAAAAACTTATTGCGAAAAAACCGTGTTACAGAGGCCCTGAATCGCATAGTAGGACCCAAATGAAGTCGTTAGAAGAGAACGAATCTAGTATTAAAGTTATACATCACACAGGATACTCACCAGAAACAAGGATTGCCCACAACGTGTAACGATCTCTACTGTACACGAAGACACCCATTTCCGTACTCACATAGCTGGTGTTATCCTGAAATTTAAAATTTATTATTAAACTTAATTGCGTCAGAGCCCAAGAGAAAACTAACAAAATCAGATAATTAAGTTCTCCAAATTTTAGAAGACCCTAAGAATAAGCAAAACCACCAGTTTATGATAAATCAGATTTAAAAAAATGTAAGTTTAGCCAATAAAACAGTGATCCATGGAGCGGTTACTCTATTCCAAGCATATTTGGTTGAACACAAAATAGTTCTGATTAAGCTCTAAGAGTTTGAAGAAATTAAGAAAATGTTACCTTCCAAAAACCAATCCAGATCTATGGCATCGATGGCAGAGTAACAATTAATAAGTCGGTCTC
This sequence comes from Macrobrachium nipponense, assembly GCF_015104395.2. Taxonomy (NCBI): domain Eukaryota; kingdom Metazoa; phylum Arthropoda; class Malacostraca; order Decapoda; family Palaemonidae; genus Macrobrachium; species Macrobrachium nipponense. The sequence continues at coordinate 44,486,990 of NC_087221.1, forward strand.
AGATTCAACACCACCTTGTTTCGAAGATTACGTACACCATCTACTATGAGATTCAGGGCCTCTGTAACACCGTTTTTTCGCAATAACTTTTTATCTAGGCATTTCATAAATATAACGCTTATTCAGAATACACATTATATCTACACATAAATTTTGACTGTATTCTGCATTACGTAGATTGAAAAATTTTGGTACTTATAATGTAAAAGTGACTTTTTTTGAAGACGGGGCAACTTACTCAGGGAAAAGGTTTCGAACGCACTCGTTACGTAACTTATGACAGCATTTCTACCCTCTTTCTCGATGGATTGGTATACGTAACGAAGGCTAGACCTCTGGCAACAATGATATACATATTTAAATGCAAGCAAAGCAGTACACCTTTATGAACTCTGAAACCTCTCCACTGATAATTGTCATAATGAACAAACCAACAAAATATGTTAATAGATACAAAAACACTTCGATTATTAGTCTAACTCCCAAAATAAGTGTCCTAAGAAATTACAGTCTACTTTATAGGTCACAATCAGATTGACAAGATGTAGGGAATAGTTGCTAATTTTCAAAAACATAGTAGACAAGCTTGATTTGATAACTGCTATATCCAATGTCAAGCCATTTTTATTTATTAGCTATCTACCTATTTATTGAAAACAAAAATAGCTGGTACCGTATTTTGGCTTTGAACCTTCACCAATAATTATCGTCAGGATGATGACTTCATGAGGCTCCACCCACTTTGGCCTCGTTATAATTCAGGATAACACTGAAGGCTATCATGGGCATTGTTGGATTAGAAAATTTAACTTCTGGCTATAAAAACTCATTTCTCGAATTCTCGAGTAGTTGTAAGAAGTGCTAAATGATCCTGAAGGATCCCAGCAGTTGGCCTAAATGTTTAATTTATGGGTATATTACGGTGCTCATAGTGTGTGGCGCTACTGCTACAGTAGTATTACTACGCTAGCACAGATACCCCACTCACATCTATGTATCGTTCCGCCATTCATAAAGTCTTTGGGTTTCAGAGCCGATGAAACAAGGTGAATGAGTTTCTGTCTGGTGGATGGGCGGAGCAACATTTCGTCAAAAGGTGTTTACATTGCTTACGTAATGAATGTTTTTCGACTCTTGGCTCGTAATCATTGGCCATGGCGTCGGCTAGATAATTTTTACTCTATAAAAATTAAAACTATCGGGTTTAGGTTATTGATAATGCTGACAAAATTTGTGTGGTTGTAAAATATACATATGTCAACTTTCAGCTACATCCGATGTTTTGATAAGGAGCAAAGTCCAAAAAACCGTGTTACAGAGGCCCTGAAACTCATAGTAGGAAAATATAAATTTCGTAGATACTAACACGTAATTAACCACAAACACAATCACACGAAACCGAACACCGGTAAACGCGCTTCGAGGTAAAGGTGAATCTTTGAATTTTCGCTTCGTCCAAGGATCACTTGGTCAAGAATTTCAAAACCTGCCAGGTTTTTGCTCCGTATCGGTGACTTCCAAGGATGCTGTATAGCTCAAACGTCAGACTCGCTCGTATTTTGCAAGTGAAACGAAAGTAAAGTTTAAGTTTTTTTCGTATTTTTACTAGTATTGCAATTTAGGAATGAGAAAGAAAATCATATATTCTCGCTTGCATATTGCAAATGAAACGAAAGAAAAGCTAAATTTTTTTGTATTTTCATTACTAGTATTGCTATTTAGGAAAGAGAAAAAAATGTAATACATTCTCGCTTGCATATTGCAAGTGAAACGAAAGTATGGCTTCATACTCATCTTTGTGATGTACCCTACTCCAATAACATTTCTTTAGATTCATGACCCTGGAACCACATTTTGGTTTTCCTTCCAATAATCCTTCATGTGAACAATACCGTTTGAAGTCTCTGTAACAGCTGTTTCTAATTTAGAGGGGCTGTCGTTCTTAACCAGAGGATCTGCAGGTCAAAACTTTGACATCCAGTAAAATGAAAACCTAAGCTATTGATTCCCACCTCCAGCAAAGTTGTAAAATGAAAACCTAAGCTATTGATTCCCACTTCTTGGAAGCTATTGATTCCCACCTCTTGCAAAGGTGCAAAATGAAAACCTCAGCTATTGATTCCTACTTCTTGCAAGCTATTGATTCCCACCTCTTGCAAGCTATTGATTCCCACCTCTTGCAAAGGTGCAAAATGAAAACCTAAGCTATTGATTCCCACCTCTTGCAAGCTATTGATTCCCACCTCTTGCAAGCTATTGATTCCCACCTCTTGCAAGCTATTGATTCCCACCTCTTGCAAAGGTACAAAATGAAAACCTCAGCTATTGATTCCCACTTCTTGCAAGCTATTGATTCCCACCTCTTGTAAGCTATTGATTCCCACCTCTTGCAAAGGTGCAAAATGAAAACCTAAGCTATTGATTCCCACCTCTTGCAAGCTATTGATTCCCACCTCTTGCAAGCTATTGATTCCCACCTCTTGCAAAGGTACAAAATTAAAACCTCAGCTATTGATTCCCACTTCTTGCAAGCTATTGATTCCCACCTCTTGCAAGCTATTGATTCCCACCTCTTGCAAAGGTGCAAAATGAAAACCTAAGCTATTGATTCCCACTTCTTGCAAGCTATTGATTCCCACCTCTTGCAAAGGTGCAAAATGAAAACCTAAACTATTGATTCCCACCTCTTGCAAAGTTGCAAAAGGAAAACCTAAGCTATTGATTCCCGCCTCTTGCGAAGTTGCAAAATGAAAACCTAAGCTACTGATTCCCACCTCTTGCAAAGTTACTACGTACATCAGGACCGCGGGATAAAACATACGAGTGAACATCAGCAGACCTTTTCTATGACCTATTTACCTTCCATGATAAATATATTTAGCTTTTACTCAGATTTTCCCTTAAACCTATAATATGCAAAACAACGTTATTTATAAGAGTGTCATCAAGTTGTGCCGTATATTTCAGTTTGGCATCTAACAAAGCATAGAGACATTTCAAACAATATCATTACTGACTAAAACATATCAGTTTATTAAGCACTTTCGACACTCCCAGGCAAGCAAATGTTTGCTTGCACTCGCTGAACTCCTTCCAGCTTCGGCATTCCTCTCAAGCACAGAATAAATGGTTGCATCGTCTTCAACGCCACTTCGAGGAGTAACGTGCTTTTCGTTAACAGAACTTTTTGTTTTACGGAGTTGATGCATTTCTTTGGACTTGCATAGATATAAATAGTTTTTTATACCTCATTTATTTCATCATTATTCTCTAAGTTAGAACAAACACTTTGTCCATTCATTCCTGGTATGCCAATGTGTCTGAGTCTCTCTTTCTCAAGACAATACGAAGCACTTGAACCAAGGTTGACTCAGGGAATCCTGGTGACCGTAGGATGCTTGGAATATTTCCTGATAGACCGGAACGATCCTACGCAACGTGAGGAAGCTTTGGAGGAAGCTTAGGAGGGCACTTCGGTTCTTCAAAGCCCAAATTGATGCCTGCGTGATCTCCACTGACAATGGGAAGAAGCTCCCGATATTTAATGGTTGTCAGGCCGCTATGCAAGTGCTTTGGTGCGGAAAGGCTTTTTGGAAATAGTAAGATGAAACAACAAAAAATTGGGAATGTGGTCTAAGATTAGAACAAATGGCTATAAAATACGTTTCTTAGGACTTTCTCCATTGGCCAGTTGAGATTCGTATGAATACTTTATGCATCGATTAAAAATAAACGCTATTTAACGATAGCTGATATATGCAACTTAGATTTAGATGAGTATGCGATAATACCATTTAAAAAAAACGCGCATTTCAGTGATAGTTTATCTTTAAAATTAAAATAAAGAGGAGGATACATAAATACAACTGGCGAATACATAACTGGACAATGACCACCATTGAAAACAGAGATGTAACAAAAGCGACGCAGGTCATTTAATTGACAGAAACAGGATGAAACGGCGAGAAATATGCAAGTGGTATATATATATATATATATATAATATATATAGATATATATATATTATATATATATATATATATATATATATATATATATATATATATATATATTTATATATATATATATATATATATATATATATATAAATATAATATATTTATATATATATATATATATATATATATATATATATATATATATCAGGAGACAGAGGAAGGCGACGGCCAGTAGGACACATCAGCGTGAAGGTGGACTATTAGAAACGTTGCAATTCATTACAATTCTTTATTTCCTACGTTTCGTAATATCATTATTACATCTTCAGGAATCTGTTTAAACAATAAATAAAATTGACTTTAAAAATTACTTAAAAATTACTTTGAAATTACTCTACAAATTCACCTTTGTAAATTACAACACAATTAAAAAAAAAACATACAAGAAACGAAAACAAAAAAAATTAAAAATAAAAAGATCAAGGACCGCTAACCAACCTTCTGCCGAGAAGGCAAGAGACAGAATGACAAAACAAATAAAAGTTAGCTCAGGTACAGTTGTGTGGAGGAGGTCTGGGTATTTAACTGGGAACCAGTGTTTAATGAATAATGACTCTAGGATAGGCAGTTCATATGCATTGTTCGCTTGGCCTATGACTCGGAAATGGCTTCTTTCTATATATATTTACAATTTTTCGAATGGTTTTCTTATATTAGTGTTCGGGATTGGAGAGCCTACAGCCAGTACGGAAACTTAATCATCGATGAGAGTCGATTCTGACCCGCAGTAACCTCCTCGTGGATCCGACATATGTCCCAGAGTTACACTTAGGGCAAGTATACTTATAGACCACGTTGGAGGTCAAGAGAGGGTCCAATCGATCTAGACCTCCAACGTGGTCTATAAGTATACTTGCCCTAAGTGTAACTCGGACACATGTCGGATTCACGAGGAAGTTACTGCGGGTCAGAATCGACTCTCATCGGGGATTAAGTTTCCGTACTGGCTGTAGGCTCTCCAATCCCGAACACTCTAATATAGAAACCTATTCGAAAAATTGTAAAATATATATTAGAAAGAAGCCATTTCCGAGTCATAGGCCAAGCGAACAATGCATATGAACTGCCTATCCTAAGTCATTATTTATTAAACAACTGGTTCCCCTGTTAAATACCCAGACCTCCTCCACACAACTGTACCTGAGCTAACTTTTATTTGTTTTGTCATTCTGTCTCTTGCCTTCTCGGCATAAGGTTGGTTAGCGGTCCTTGATCTTTTTATTTTTAATTTTTTTTTGTTTTCGTTCTGTATGTTTTTTTTAATTGTTGTGTAATTTATAAATGTTGAATTTTAGAGTAATTTTTAAGTAATTTTTAAGTAATTTTAAAGTAATTTTATTTATTGTTTAACAGATTCCCTGAAGATGTAATAATGATATTACGAAACGTAGGAAATAAAGAATTGTAATGAATTGCAACGTTTCTAATAGTCCACCTTCACGCTGATATATATATATATATATATATATATATATATATATATATATATATATATATATATATATATATATATATATATATATATATATATATATATATATATATATATATATATATATATATATATATATACATATATATATATATATATATATATATATATATATAAATATATATATATATATATATATATATATATATAGATATAGATATCTATATACTATATATATACATATATATATATATATATATATATATATATATATATATATATATATATCTATATATATATATATATATATCTTAGATATATATATATAGATATATATATATAGATATATATATATATATAACTATATATATATATATATATATATATATATATATATATATATATATATATATATATATATATATATATATATATATATATATATCCTATATATATATATATATATATATAAAAATATTAATTCCGAGGTAGAGCGAATTAGATATTAAAGGACATTGTAGCTCGATATATGTATATGAATCACGGAAATGTGATATGACTTATAGATTGGCTACGTGCTGTCAAAAGCACTACAAACACTACCGGAGTCGAGGTGGGTTGATGTTGTCTCCAAACCAACTAATTACCATGCGCGCGAAAGGTATATGAGGTGAGAGGCGACATGAACTTTTAGCCTCTCGCGGTGGTATAGTAGGTAAAGCTTCACTGACGTTCCTGGGTTTGAAAGGATCCATAGGTTCGCGCCCTGGTCCAGGCAAGTCTATTATCGAGAAAAAATTCCCCTTCGGTTAAGCATATATGAAAATATATTAATTCCGAGGTAGAGCGAATTAGATATTAAAGGACATTGTAGCTCGATATATATATATATATATATATATATATATATATATATATATATATTAACTAACTAATATTAACCAAATTCACTGCAAAACGTTGTATTTCCACGCGACTGTGACAAATCTACTGAAAAATCCAACGTTCACGTGTTATGCAGAGATATGATAACTGATGTAACTGACCTTATGCTTCGAATTAAGGGAGGAGACAGCGGTGGGTCAATGTTAGGGTAGATAGGGTCATGGACCTCGTAGACTCATCACAAAATACTGGGCCAAAAAAATTGAGGTTAATTTACTATATCTATATATATTATATATATATTTTATATATATATATGTTATATATATATATATTCTATATACATACCTCTATATAATATATATTATATTATATATTTATATAATATATTATAGATATATATATATATATATATATCTATATCAACCGTCTAATGACATGGAGATTACAGCTAAATGAATTCGTGCCCTTCTCGGTGGACAGAAGTTGGACCACTTAAATATTTCTCGTCGTTTCATTCTGTATCTGTCATATATACATACATACATATATATATATATATATCTATATTCTATATATATATATATATATCAAATTAAACATCACTGTTTTTGCCCAGTATTTTGTGATGAGTCTGCTAGGTCCATGACCCTATCTACCCTAACATTGACCCACCGCTGTCACTCCGCTTAATTCGAAGCATAGGTCAGTTACATCAGTTATCATATCTCTGCATAACAAGTGAACGTTGGATTTTTCAGTAGATTTGTCACAGTCGCGTGGAAATACAACGTTTTGCAGTGAATTTGGTTAATATTAGTCTAATTAATTACACATTCACTCCTCCAGTATATTCTGAACCACGAACCACGTTTTCGAAAGTATTTCGCTGCTAGATTCTAAGCCACACTACCGAACGCTAATGTGCTACAGAACATAGAAAGAAAATATAAAAAGTGATGGCATATTCTTCGTCCGCTCAGAGTCCCCTGTTGGAGTCGGATTTCAGGCTCCTTGGCTGCTCACGCTGACTACTGCGTCCTTGACTGAACACTCCACCATGAAACCTTCGTTTTCTTTGCAGTATCCCTTCCTTCCTTGACTAACGTTTAGTTGTTCATTTAGTGTTGGAGTATAAAGCTATTCGTCGTGGTTGCTTGATACAGACTCTATTTACGTGCTTGGGATCGTCGGTTTCTATTTTGGTGAAATGATTTGTCCTGCATTCGCAAGTGGACGTCGGCAAGCAGATGGATACCAGTGGTAAGTTAATTATTGCGTGGGTTTTTTTCTGTCTTCTATAAGTGTTTGGTATGACTTAAGTGTTTTGTATGATTTAAAGGTTTCTTTTACTTAAATTTTATTATAATGAATCTGTAAAAGTGCAGTTAATTACTTTTTATTTCTTAAGTGTTTTGTTAATGTTTGGTGTTTTTTTATATTTTACTTAAATACTTTTAAATTAATAACTAAATGTTTGGTGTAATTTGAAGACTTAGTCAAATATTAATTATAACTGTTTACTTAAATACAAATTATAAGGTTACATTAACAGTTTACTTAAATACAAATTATTAGTTTACTTAAATACAAATTATAAGTTTACATAAATACTAATTATAACTTTACTTTTACTTTAATAATTATTTATTTAAATACTAATTATAACTTTACTTTTACTTTTAATACTTATTATAAATGTTTACTTTTACTTTAATACTTATTATAAATGTTTACTTTTACTTTAATACTTATTATAAAAGTTTACTTTTACTTTAATACTTATTATAAATGTTTCCTTTTACTTAAATACTAATTATAATAGTTAAGTATTTATAACCATTAAAATTAATCCAGAAAAGTGTAGTTACTTGAGTATTAAATTTATTAATGGATGGCTGTTCCTTTCTAGGAACTATGGTTGTGCGTATTTTTTGTTATTTTTCAATGAGTCCTTGGAACACATAGCACATGACAAAGGTGAGTTTTAATTTCTTTTTTTTGAAGTTTATTAAGTCAGTGTTGATTATAAAATCCCTCCACCCCTTCAGGGGCTTGGCCTTGAAGGGGTGGGGTATGACCTCATTAACTTTTATATAGGCCATTAGGCCTATTATGAAAGGTGTTAAGGTCTTTTTCTCATTTAATGTGGCCCTCAAATACTTAAGTAATTGTCTTAATGTATTTAATCCTGTGTTCAATGTTCAACTTACTATGGAATCTTTTTTTTATTTTATTTTTTAATAAAATATATTGGTATGATCAAGAAGTTTCTTGGCGTATTAACTTTATCCAAATTAGGTTTGTGTAAATTGCTGTAATTTAATTTAAGTTAGCATCGTGTGGGGGTTTAGAGAGGGTTTATTGCTAGTTCTTTGGTGTTCAGGAGAGTAAATCTGAGAACACTAGAGTAAATCTGACTATCTTGTAATGTTTTTATGGCGTGGAATTCAGTTTACTGGCATCCTAGCCTAACATTAGTTTTGTAAATCATGTAACCTTAGTTAGTTTAATACTAATAACTAAAAAGCTAAAACTAAAAAGCTAAAACTAAAAAGCTATAACTAAAAAGCTATAACTAAAAAGCTATAACTAAAAAGCTATAACTAAAAAGCTATAACTAAAAAGCTATAACTAAAAAGCTTAACTAAAAGCTATAACAAAAAAAGCTAAAACAAAAAGCTATAACTAAAAAGCTATAAAACTAAAAGCTATAAACTAAAAAGCATAAAAATAAAAGCTATAACTAAAAAGCTATAACTAAAAACTTATAACTTTTATAAGTTTTAAGACTTCACTAAGCTAGAAAAAAATCCCTTAAAGTAAGTCTTATTCAGTGTTTTCTGCAAGTTTAAGAATTTTTTTTTCTCTAAATGGTATGAGTTTTTAAATGACAAATTCCAGAAGTTATTTTAGACTGACCAGTCAGTTTTAAATTAATATAAGTTTTAACTAATGCATTCCTTTATTTTTAAGGATTTAACTGCTGCCCTATATTTCAGGTAAAGTTTTGGACCAGTGTTTTGGATGTCTAAAACTACTAGCTCCTTCGTCCTCCGATGGCGTAATGGAAGATACCATGGAAATAGCCATGGAAATATTTTGAAAGCTTTAGCTCTGTAATTGACCAGCAGTAGACGGGAAATTGATTATACCTAGAATTTTTGAAAGTTAAAGCTATTGAGACCCTCGGTGGCGGTGTTGTCCGATACCGTGGAGGAAGTCTTCACATTGAGACTTGTAGTACTTCTGAGAAACTTCCTGCGAAACTTCCCAATTACCTAAATTGGGTACAGAATAAATTTATTGACTTTATAAAAAGTATATTTACTATACGTACATTTTGGTTATTCTTTAACCTTGTTCAAAATATTTGTTCAGACACGTAATATAAACCCTCTGTCCATTACATATGGAATATAATTACATCGCAGCTGGAATGTATATTCCATATGTAAAGGACCTCAGGTTTGCATAGTTAATTTACATTGTGATTTTGATTCATTATGGAAGCAGTTTTTAGTCTGCTTTACTGCAGTTGAAGGTTTGTGGAAAGACTAAAAATCTCTCGAGCTATAGAAACAGAAGTCAGAATTTAAATAAATTAGGAAGATGAAAGTACTTTGTAAAGACTTACACCCACTTATCAGTGGAGTTGCCTATGAAAGTTTATACTACTGTTCAGCTTTGGGTAGCATGGTCTTTTTAGTAACATGGTTTACTGTTCTTTTAATCATATAAGATTAGGCCACAGATACATAATCTGTGGCTTTATTAAAAGCGGGTGATTTCGGGGTAGACTTAAATACCCGCATTAATAAGCGGCGGCCTCAAGTTTCCTTTTGGGTAAATGAGGTAACTTGCTTACTATAATTTTAAATGCCAACAGCAATTAAAGAAAAATAATGCTTTAGGGCCAACAACATAATTTGGTAATGTGCGAGGAAATAGTTTTGAAACTGGATTTGGGTTTTCTTAAATACATAAATGATGAGAGCCAGTATTAAAGTTAAGAGCCAGCTTTAGTCTAAGCACGAGAATGTGTGGGTAGCTTAACCTTGATAGTTTAACCTTGATGGATGCATCAGGTTAGTCAACGTAGAAAATATAAGCCATGAAGTTGTGGTCACTTTTTAATTTTTTTTTTCCCCAAGATTAATGTATTTTTAATAAAAACTTACCTTAATTTTTAATTAAACGCTGTAATTTTTTAATTTAAGAGTAATTTTCTTAGTCTTAGGAGGGGAAACTAGCTTGTTGTCAGGCAATTTATTTCACTAGGTTATATGCTTAACGATTGTTGTAGAAGTAGATACTTGAAGCTGAAGGAGTTATTAACGAAGTAAGCCAAGAAATGGGTAATAAATTCACTAATGCAATAAACTGATTTACGGAGGTCGGTGATAGATACTGGCAGCTGTGTTTACGACCTTCAAACTACCCTACGAGGGGGAGGTTTTTTGTTAGGTTAGCTATGACAAGAAATTTTTAGTAAAGGTATCTTGAGTGTAATAGTAAGATGTAGTATAGTGCTTATATCCAAAATGGCCAAAATTAGCTAGCTATTTTTGGCTATAGAATGTGTGCGCTAAGACAAGTCTCGTTGTATCCCGAAAGGAATAGAAAAATTAAATTATTTTCTAAAAATTTTTAGTTTATATCTGGTAGTGCCTTTCAAGACACTTTGCTCGAGCGATATATTCACGTCCTTGAAATGGCATTTCGGAATGTGATGAGTGACTCCAAATCCTATTTAATCCCCGTTGTCTGTAGTGAAGGTCTGAGAGATTACTTTGAGCGGCTTATATGGGATTTGATTTATTTGCATAGTGATTTCGCTTTTAAAGAATTTTTTATTAGCAGACCTGTAAAGCGGTCGTGTGTGAGAGTTTTTTGCGTAGTAGCGAGAATAAATTTTTTACTTTATATAACTCATTCTCTATTAATGTTTCTCTTTTCACTATTAATGTCTTAGTGTTTAGATGTACTCGGTATTGCCCATAGATATGAACTATCCATTCAGAATCTTCAGTAACAGTCTATTCGTTGTGTAATAAAAATTTCATACAATGCAAATAACGAAAAAAAAAACTAAATAAATTCGAGGTAATTATCAATACAAAAACTTTTATTTAACTTTTACACTAGCGATATTTAACCTAACCCCTTCTTGACCTTAGAAACCTTGCTTCTGACCTCGCGACCTTGTGCCATAATTTAGACATGCGCCCTGCTTGCACGACACCACAGCAATAAACAGGATGGCACCAACCTTCACCTCAGAGAGAGAGAGAGAGAGAGAGAGAGAGAGAGAGAGAGCGTGTGTGTGTAATCCCGTTGCTGAGTAACCACTGAAGGGTTAGACATCATACAAACAATAGGGGTTAGAAAGGGAGAGGTGGGGGTGGTGTAATTGAAGAGAGAGAGAGATTCTATATTTCATAGTTTATAAACGTAAGGTTTCCTTCTCGCTTTCCCGTCTTAAGGCAAAATGAAATGTAGCAATAAAATTGAAACTGAATTTAGGTTTTAAGAGCTAGTTATAACGCGACCATTCTTCAGTATATATATATATATATAATAATATATATATATATATATATATATAATATAGTATATATATTAATATATATATATAGATATTAGTATATATATATATAATGTATATATATATATATATGGATATATCATATATATTATATATCATATTATATATATATATATATAATTTATCATATTTATATATATATATATATATATTTATTGTATATATTTACATATTTGTATATATGTATATATGTATATTAATAGATATATAATATATATATATAATATATATATATATATAGATATATATATAGCATTATATATATTTATATCACATATATTATATCATATCTTTATATATATCCAATATCTTATATATTATTATATTCCATAATTTATTTTATTAATTTATTTATTTAATTTAATATTTTTATATATATATTTCTAATTTATAATTTATTATTTTGTATATATATATTATTATATAATTATATTTATAATTTATAGATATTTTATAATATTTATATTTTATTTATTTATATTATTTATATTTCTTTATATATTTATATCTTTATATATTTTATATTTATATAAATTTATATATTTATATATTTATCGAATTTCTATATTTATTTATATTATATATTTATTATATTTATATATTTATTATTTATAATATTTAATTTATTTATAATTTATATTATTTGATTTATATTTATTATTTATTAGATTTATAATATTTATATATTTATATATTTATTTTATATTTAATATTTTTTATATTTATCTTTATAATTTATTATATCCTATATTTATTTAGATTCTATATTTTATTTATATATCTATATATTTATATACTTAGATATTTATATTATATTCCATATATTTTATATTAATTTATATATATTTAATATATTTTTATATATATTTATATATTATATATTTGTATTATATTTAGTATATATATATATATATATATATATTATATATAATTTATATTAATATTTATATATTTAATATTTAATATTTATATATTTTATATTTATAATTATATATTTATATATTTATATATTATATATTTATATATTATATATTATATATTTATATATTTATATATTTATATATTTATATATTTATTATATTTATATATAATTATATATTATATATATATATTATATATTTATATATTTAATATATTTATATTTATAATTATAATTATTATCTATATATTTATATATCGAATATATTCAATATCTATATATTATATATCTATATATTGTATATATCTATATATTTATATCTATAATCATATATCTATCTTTATATATTTCTCTGGATATATTATATATTTTAATTCTATTTATATATTTCTTCTATTGTATATATATATTTATTTTATATTTTATTTCTATTTTCTTTGATATATTTTTATATATATATATATATCTTTATATATGTTTTATTTTATATTTATATATTTATATCTTTTATTATTTATTTATTATATATATTTATATATTTTATATATTTTATATATTTTATATATCTATATTATATATCTATTTAATATATCTCTATATATTTTGTATATATCTTATTATATTTTATTATATTTCTTATTTATTATTGTATATATTTTCTATATATTTATATCTATATATATATATCTATCTATATATATCTATATTTTATTATATCTATTATATATTTATATGTATATAGTATTTATATATATATAGGTATATATTCTCTTTCTATATATTTATATATATTATATCCTATTTTATATTTATCTATTTCTATGTTTTCTATATTTATATTTTATACTATATATATTTTATATATTTATTTTATATTTAATTATTTTATATATTTATATTTATTTAATATTTATTTATTTTATATTTATTTTATTTTATTTATATTATTTATATTTATTTATATTTATTTATTTTATATTTATTTAATATTTATTGTATTTATTTAATATTTATTTATCTCTTTATATATATTATATTATCTATATATTTATATTAATCTATATATTTATATATTCTATATTTATATACTATATCTATATATCTATATATCTATATATCTATATATTTTATCTTCTATATATTTATATATTTTATTATTTATATATTTATATATATTATTTATATATTATATTTATATTATATATTTATATTAATTAAATAATTATTTATAATTTATATACATCTCATACATCTTATACTCAGAATCTTATACATATATATATAGTATATATAGTATATATTATATATATATTATATATATATTATATATATATATATATATATAGTATATATATATATATATATATTATATATATATATATATATATATATATATATTTATATTTATATATATTTTATATAATATATATATTATTATATATATTTATATATATTTACTATATATATTATATATATTATATATATGTATATATATATATATATATATATATATATATATATATATATATATATATTAGAATATATATATGTATATATAGTATATATATATATATATATATATATTATTTATATATATATATACATATATATATATATATATATATATATATATATATATATAGTGTATATATATGTATGTACGTATCTATGTGTATAATGTGGGTGATAAGGAATTCTACATGAAATTGGTGTGATTATCAACCAGCTATTTAAAACTTCAAGTTCAGAAAGCAAGTAAGAGGTACATTTAAAGATATATGAAATAGATATGTAAACCACAATTCGACATTCTTTCTCCTGAGATCTTTACCTATCTTAGACTAACTTTGATTTCCCAGTCACTTTTCTCAGGTTTCAAAAACTCATTAAGTAAGTAGTTCTTTAAAATAATTGTTTTTTCATTTCTTTGAAAAAATTAATTGGCAGACAATATAACGATTGGGTTTCCCTGTGCTAATCCTAAAACAAAACGTGAAATAAATCCTGAATTTACAAAAAAAAATATATATATATAGGAAGGTTTCAAATGTCGTCTTGACGTGAGCTACGAAAAATTATAATAATTTCCTTTGAATAGAAAACGGTAAATCGTATATCCTGGGGCCTTTCAATTTCTAGAGTTACAATGCTCTCTCTCTCTCTCTCTCTCTCTCTCTCTCTCTCTCTCTCTCTCTCTCTCTCTCTTCTTCTTCTTCTGCTTCTTCTTCTTCTTCTTCTTCTTCTTCTTCTTCTTCTCTCACTCTCTCTCTCTCTTCTTCTCTCTCTAATTTTGGAAATCACGTAGCCCCAAGAGGAAGATGACCTGAAGGCTTCGGTACAATACGATACAAGACGCCCTCAGGATACAGGAAGTTATTGTATATTATTGGCTTTTACGTTTTCCTCTTCCAAACTACTGATGGACAGACATAGAGACAAGATAGATCGTCCACGTGTGCATGGTGTATGAGAGAGAGAGACGCAGAGAGAGAGAGAGTTCCGGGAGAGAGAGAGAGAGAGAGAGAGAGAGAGATACTCGCTATATTACGAATCATCAGAAAACAAGGCATTTCGAAAAAGGCAGGAATTTTGCCAACCTACTTCCTTTATTTCAAACACAGCGGAAGTGAATACTTAACACCTCTAAGCCTATCACACGAGCACAAATTTAGGCCGATTTATAGTCCTTAATTGAGGTAATTATTGGATAATTACGTTTACAGCCACTATCTGCTATAGAAACTAATCAAATTAATCAGCGTAAGAATTCGATACGCTTTTCCGATTGGCCATGTGAACGTAAATGTGGGTGTGTGTGTGTGTATGTACGTATGTGCGCGCGAGCGCCCAGTACGAGCCACTCCCCCCTTCCCCCCAAAATCAAACATCCTCTTAAGATCCACATAAACAAAAGCTACCCGAACCATCTCATTCGCAACGCCTATAATGTCCGTCTTTTCCACGTAACCCGACAGTACACTCTCATTGTCTTGTCTGGCCTCGCTTTGTCTTACTTTGTCTTACTTTTGTCTTCTTTTGTCTCCCCGTGTCACGTCAACGAGAGGAGGGGGAGGAGGAGGAGGAGGAGGTGGTGGTGGTGGTGGTGGTGGTGGTGGTCCCCGTCTTCCTTTTCGTCAACGTCGATAGGGAAAGTGAATCTAGGGTCGTGATTTTCACGGAAAAAGAATTAAAGGATTCGACGTATTTTAACTGCTTTTTTCTTTCTTTCTTTCTTTTTTCCCGCGTGATATCAAGAGGATCCCTCTCTCGCTCCGTTGCCCCGAAAATAAATTTAGTGGAAAATGTAATTACGTGGGAAAAGGAAGAGGAAATCTTTGTAAAGTACTATCGTGAAACCTATACGTAGTAAGCCATCCAAGCATTTTTAGCCTTAACGAACCAAATGAGGTCGTTACGGATTTTTTTTAAAGTACAACTTCGCAAATAAAGATGAACTGATCTCATTATCACCCACTACCGCTTCCACCAGACTGCAAAGGTTCGTTGCTATTTTCTGATGAACTATGGTTGCCTTGTATATATTATTCTCATAAGCTAACTGATAAATTCGTTGGTTAATCTCCTGTTAAATTCTTGGTTAATCTCTCTCTCTCTCTCTCGTCTCCTCTCTCCTCTGCTCTCTCTCTCTCTCCTCCTTCCCCTTCTCCTCCTATCCTCTCTCTCTCTCTCTCGTCTCGTCTCCCCTCATATTCCTCTCTCTTCTCTCTCCAGAGAACAAAAAAAGTTATTGCTGGTATGTAATGAAATATGATTACCAATATACAACATTCAATTATTGGAATAAAGACATAACGAGAGAGAGAGAAGGAGAGACTAAGTAAATCCTCCCTTCCCGCCTACCCCCATTCTCCACCCTTCTCTTCTCCCCCCACCCACAGCCCAACCCACAGTCGCTCATCAGCTGCTAAACCAAAAGGTCACTGAGTACTGCTGTCTCACCCTCAACTGTTAAAATTGCGTCTATCTTCGCCCTAATCGTGTGACTGACTTTGAGATTCTCTCTCTCTCTCTCTCTCTCTCTCTCTCTCTCTCTCTGTCTCTCTCTCTCTCTCTCTCTCCTTTTCCACGGTATATTTCGGTTTTTGTTTCGGGAGTTGGACAGCTTTGTCGGAATGACGTATTTTTTTTTGTCATGAAAATGGAGCGCGTAAAGCACATCAGTATGGAAGATTGAGTCTCTCTCTCTCTCTCTCTCTCTCTCTCTCTCTCCAGGAGAAAAGTGGGAGGTTAGGATGAGGAAGATAGGAAGGGAGGAAAAGATTGAGGGGGAAAAAGGAGTAGCGGACAGGAGGAAAAGTGAGGAGGGAAAACGTCTTTGTACGATGCACTGTTGCCAGACACATTTGGTGGAAATTCCTTTGATATACTTTGCCATCCTTCAATATCAACTACATTTCCTTACGTAAGGCCATGAATATTCATTCATTTATTTTACCTATTTTCGTCGTGCATGCTTCCACAATCAATTAAATGAACTTATTTATTCCTACTCTCGCATATTCACCCATACTTTACGTATTTATGTAACTAAGACCACGCTGAAACTAAATGACTTGCATTACGTGTTCGTATCCTTTCAAAGAATTCTAATTCCTTCTTAAAACGTTTAATGAATTTTCCCACATGACGCTGGAAACGGAGGTGTTGAGACGACCATCTTGTGTGAGAAGATTTTAGTGAGTCAAGGGTGGAAGCTTTGATAGGGTTGTCTACAACTCCAATTTATTATTATTATTGGATCACCGGAAGATTAGCGACCCCTAATACCTCTCCTGAGGAAAAGCGACCCCAATATTTTCCACCTGAAGATAAACGACCCCTGCTTGTTGGTGTCTCCAATCTTCAGGTGACCCACTTTAGCTCATAATATTTTGGAAAAAAGGAGAAAAAAATAAAGATATATTCATTAAAAACTACTTTATTAAACATTTGTTAAAAACACAAATTTAGACAAACAATCAATAGTTGATTAAAAGCGTATTGTCTTGCAATTTCAGTACAAAAATAATCAAACCTATTGTAACCCCTGTGGCTAGCGCACACAGCGCAACATTACCTCTTGCCAGAATATACCGAGATTGCCAAGAATCTTTAAATATGCGGATAAGGCGTGAAGCGCCGTTCCGCCACGGCCTTACTGTAACCCCTGTTAATTCCTCACATTAAGAAAAGCGACCCCAATATTTTCCACCTGAAGAAAAGCGACCCCAGCGTGTGTTTGGGTCGCTTTTCTTCAGGTGATCCTTCTTATTATTATTATTATTATTATTATTATTATTATTATATCTTGTATTTATCTCAGTATATTATCATTATATGTAAATAGATTTTTATAATAGTAGACATGTTTTATCAATACATTTGCTGTTTTTGTTGTCCGTTAAAATTCTGGAAAATATAGACTAATCACTTTAGTTCTGATATCAAAATATATTGATATGTTAGTTTCCGAGTCTCGGATGAAATAAGATCCGAAGATATATTTGTTTATGAAAATAAATTCACGAGAGACTGAACATTTGTAAAAATTATAAATCAGTTAAAGAAATTGATGATTATAATATTGCAGTGCAAAAATAATAATAAACTTTAGCCTCAATCGAAATTATTTTCAAAAAATACTAGTGAATGGAACAGCAATACGATCTGAAGTGAAATACAAGTTACATAGACGTGAGAAAAAATAGGTTTTATCGACAATTAAATAAATTACGAGGATTTTGTTCAATTTACTTTTAAAAATTAAAAAAAATATAGTAAAGAAATGACTCATTTATCATTGTGAATCCACTGATAAATATTTTTCCCTTTAGTTGAAAGTCAATCCTTTTGATGAATTTGGGACTCATGGCTGATAGACAAAGATTAATTTCTTGTAATTAAGAGAGATGACTCCTCTTTATCTCTATATTTCTATTTCTACTTCTCCCTCAAAATCAAGGTTCTCTTGTCCGGAAGTTTATGAAAATTATCTATTTCTGTCAAGGTCTGGATTCTTTTTTTAATTCTCATGGACTAATTCCAGTACTACATCTATCTTTGTTTTATTTTCATGGCTTTTTTTTCAGATGACCTTGCGCTAGCTAGCATAGGACCTTGCTCCTTAAAGAGCTTGGCAGATTTTCTCAGATTTAAAACTGAGCGGCAGTATAACAATATATTCCTTGATATATGCATTTAATCATTTTTTTCAAATTTTTCTTGCTATATGTTTCAGGGACTTTTTATTTACTATAATTTAGCATTCATCCCACTACATCTAACATCAGGTATTACCAATTCATTTTTTTTCTCTCTTTCTTTCCAGGCTATACCAAGCATGGCTCGACAGATACAAAATTATGCAAAAATTAAATAGCAAAGATTTCGTAGGTTGACGAAGACATGAGGTAAGGTAAAGTTTTCTGGAGTTTTGGATACTGAGAATAGGAAAGTTGTCAAAAGTGAAGTCATACTATGCAATCGACAGCGTCTCTTGTTCGGTGCAACAAGAAGACACTATGAAAAATTTAAAATTAGCTTTTTTAAGGTAATTTTTATGAGTTTATATAACGAAATGTATTTTTATACGTCGTAGGAAAAAAGTCTTAAAATTCAAATATTGAGTGCACATACAATTAACAATATCTTTTATGCTGTACTTATGAGGACACTAAGAAACACACACAAAATAATCTATTTCGGAAAGGTTTTTTTTGTATGAGACCTATTTCGGAAAGGTATTTTTCATATGAGACCTATTTCGAAAAAGGTATTTTTAATATGAGATGTGACGAGATGAAGTATTTTTTATAACTAACAAGAAAAGCCTTATAAATATTCCATAAGTCTTGCAAGGATGGGAAACCATCCTAGGTAATATTGGTAACATTTTTAGCAAGGCTGAACAATTCTCTTACAGAGATGGACAAACTGAATGAATGAGAGAGTATCAGAGAGTATCATGCTGTCGCAATAATATGATTTTTCATTTTTGCGTATTTTGAGTAAGCCTACAAACTGCTTTGTTGTTGTTGCTGTTTTTGTTGGTGAGGGGGTGGGGGGTTGCAGGAAAGCCTGAAAAAAAACTGAAAAAGGTGTTTCGGGGTGAGTGAAAGATACAGAAATTTTAGGATAGGATATTTATGATCTATTTATTAGAATGAAAATGTAAAAAATAAGTAATATGAATATTAAAGAGTACAAAACAATTTTTTTCTAATAAAATAGGATACGTATTTTAATTTGCGTTGGCGAAACGATGCGTAGATTTTAGCACTCGCCCGAGTAAGCTGGAGGTCGGATTACGCCTTGTTCTGTGACAATATGTATGCCTTAAATTCCCCCAAAAGATTTTACGAGTGTTAAGACAACGTAAAAAGCAAATTTTGAATATAGACCAGAGAACACTAAAGCGACCTAGATGGAAGAAATCGAGTTATGTGACATCCTTTGAAATAGGGAATGGGTGAGACGTTGCGCAGTCGATAGTTCTCAATATTTTATTTGTCCATCATCATCACCATATCCCCATTATCATTGCACCGTTATTACTCGTTTTAGCGTAACCATCACCATCTTCACCGTCACCATTCAGCAGCAATAGTAGTAGTGAAAGCAACAGGGAAAGTAAAAGTGACGTAAGGGAAAGAGGGAAAAAAATATAAAAGAATCATTACAAATAGCTTTAAGAGGAAGGGAAGACTTAAGCAAACTAGTGTATTTAGACTCGACGTAAGTCCATTCAAACCACTTTGTCAGTTGGTTTGCGTTATTGCACGACAAACAACTCCCAACAAAAGAGACTTTTGCAAGGGTAATCACCACGTTTGCATTAGCCGTCATAATATTTGTGGTTACTCAACTGTATTGGTTTAAACAATTGAAATAATCAAAGTTTATTGATGAACAACGGAGCCCAGATTTATGTACTGAGTCCAGTCTTGGGAAGAAGGTTTAGTGTTATGTTTACCAGGACAGACTGACAGACAGACAGACAGACAGAAAGACAGTCACTATGTAAAAATAACTGATGTTTTTAACCTATAGTTCACCGCCATTTCCACTTTCTTTTCTTCAATCTTGCTGTCCACCCTCTCTACCTATCGGTTCTCAGGGCACGATGAATTGGGTTCAGTTGCTGAATATATAAATAATAATAATAATAATAATAATAATAATAATAATAATAATAATAATAATAATAATAATAATAATAATAATAATAACCATCATCATCATCATCTAAAGAGTTACTTTAGAGCATTTTATGAGCTCTCGTGATAGAGGGGTTTTCCCAAGAAGAATAATAATAATAATAATAATAATAATAATAATAATAATAATAATAATAATAATAATAATAATAATAATAATAATAATAATTGAAAAAGAAACCCACAAAATCACTTTGTAACTTGTTTACTTCTAAGTATTTACATTTAGTTTTACTACACACACTAGTACTTTCAGGCCATGTCTGTGGCCCATTCTCAAGAGATGTTTGGGATGTTAGCCTGGGTCAAGGCCCAGCAGTCTTCTGGAACTTCTTCTCTTTGAGCTGTCATTTATGTGATGGTTGTTCTGGTTTCCTTGAGAGTTGCCAATCCCCTCTTGTCGCTCTGATATCCTGAGCTGATGGTCAATGGGATTAATCCTTGAGGTAAGGGTGTGGTCACCAAAAGTCTGTTTGGGTAGGAAACCTAATCTTCCAAGGTCAGCAGGGTCAAATCTTAGGGCTTCTTTTAATATCAAAGCTCGGCTTATGGATCTTCTGAGGTAAAACCTTTGTTTCCTTCTATTACTTTAATCTCTCTGATGAGTGCACCTTTTACTACCCTACTGTGACTAATTTTGTTGCATTTGTATATAAGCCTACTGTTTTTTAAATCCATCGTATGGTCATTTTCCCAACAATGCCTAGCTATATCACTCCCCTGTTCAATCTTCAGAAGAAAACTGAAAGAAGTTTTTGTTTGGTTAATAATGATAATAATAACTTAAGGGTTCCTTTAGAGCATTTTATGAACTTTAGTGATAGAGGATTTTTTCCAATAATAATAATAATAATAATAATAATAATAATAATAATAATAATAATAATAATAATAATAATAATAATAATAATAATAATAATAATAATAATAATGAACCAAAAAAACTTTTTTCATTTTTCTTCTGAAGATTGAAAAAGAAACCCACAAAATCACTGTGCATAACGTGTTTATTTATGAGTATTTACACTTTATTTTACTCCACACTCGAGTACTTTCAGGCCCTATCTGTGGCCCATTTTCATTAATAATAATAATAATAATAATAATAATAATAATAATAATAATAATAATAATAACTAATAATAATAATAATAATAATAATATAAAACAACAAGAGATGAAGGTCACGATCAGGAAAGAATATATGCAGAGACTCAAGGCGATACTCAAGTCAAAACTCAACGCCGGAAATATGATAAAAGCCATAAACACATGGGCAGCGCCAGTAATCAGATACAGCGCAGGAATAGTGGAATGGACGAAGGCAGAACTCCGCAGCATAGATCAGAGAAAACCAGGAAACATATGACAATACACAAAGCACTACACCCAAGAGCAAATACGGACAGAGTATACATAACACGAAAGGAAGGAGGGAGAGGACTACTAAGTATGGAGGACTGCGTCAACATCGAGAACAGAGCACTGGACAATATCTGAAAACCAGTGAAGACGAGTGGCTAAAGAGTGCATGGAAGAAGGACTAATAAAAGTAGACGAAGACCCAGAAATTATACAGAGACAGGAGAATGACAGACAGAACAGAGGACTGGCACAACAAACCAATGCACGGACAATACATGAGACAGACTAAAGAACTAGCCAGCGATGACACTTGGCAATGGCTACAGAGGGGAGAGCTAAAGAAGGAAACTGAAGGAATAATAACAGCGGCACAAGATCAGGCCCTAAGAACCAGATATGTTCAAAGAACGATAGACGGAAATAACATCTCTCCCCATATGTAGGAAGTGACAATACGAAAAATGAAACCATAAACCACATAGCAAGCGAATGCCCGGCACTTGCACAGAACCAGTACAAAAAGAGGCATGATTCAGTGGCAAAAGCCCTCCACTGGAGCCTGTGCAAGAAACATCAGCTGCCTTGCAGTAATAAGTGGTACGAGCACCAACCTGAGGGAGTGATAGAAAACGATCACGCAAAGATCCTCTGGGACTATGGTATCAGGACGGATAGGGTGATACGTGCAAACAGACCAGACGTGACGTTGATTGACAAAGTCAAGAAGAAAGTATCACTCATTGATGTCGCAATACCATGGGACACCAGAGTTGAAGAGAAAGAGAGGGAAAAAATGGATAAGTATCAAGATCTGAAAATAGAAACAAGAAAGATATGGGATATGCCAGTGGAAATCATACCCATAATCATAGGAGCACTAGGCACGATCCCAAGATCCCTGAAAAGGAATCTAGAAAAACTAGAGGCTGAAGTAGCTCCGGGCCTCATGCAGAAGAGTGTGATCCTAGAAACGGCACACATAGTAAGAAAAGTGATGGACTCCTAAGGAGGCAGGATGCGACCCGGAACCCCACTCTATAAATACCCACCCAGTCGAATTGGAGGACTGTGATAGAGCAAAAAAAAAAAAAAATAATAATAATAATAATAATAATAATAATAATAATAATATTAATAATAATTAACGTTTAAAGGGAAAAGAATTATATCTTAGATGATCGAAAAATGACACAAATGATAAAAATGAGTTTTTAAATTAATATTAAAACAATTAAAGAATAAGTCTCTTTTGCAAGCGCTTACGAAAAATGAAAGTAGAACATTACAAAGGAAAAATTAAGGAAAAATAACAGATTATCAAATAATAAAAGTAGAACAGTACAAAGGAAAAATTAAGGAAAAATAACAGATTATTAAATAATGAAAGTAGAACAGTACAAAGGAAAAATAACAGGTTATGAAAACAGAATATATAGAATACGCGTTATCGGACACGCAGCAGGTGGCGTTACGTTAATTGTTATTATCGAAATTAATGAAGTCTTCCCATTGTTCATGAACCGGAACGTCTGTCTGTCTCTCTCTCTCTCTCTCTCTCTCTCTCTCTCTCTCTCTCTCTCTCTCGGAACCTTCACGGTTAAAGGCTTTCCCTTCGGGCAAATATGGCCATTAACATCACGGAGAATGTTCATTAACTCCGAAGGTATTTTTGATGATTTTGTTAAAGTTTTTATTATGATTTTTCCACGTAAGTTTTATATATATATGATTTTTCCACATAAGTTTTATATATATATATATATTATAATATATATATATATATATATTATATATATATATATATATATATATATATATATATATATATATATATATATATATATATATATAATATATAACAGACCCATTAAAACACTCTAGTTTAAAGCTAAGGATTATATTTCGGCTAGCCTACCGAAATATAGCCCTTAGCTTTAACCGAGTGTTTTTAATGGACCTTTTTTACGTGAGATATATGTGAATATATATATATATATATAATATATATATATATATATATATATTCTATATATATATATATATATATATTATATATCATATATATATATATATATGACTATTTACCACATTCGTGATTCATTCCTCAAACTACAGGCCCGGTGAGGTAAATTAATCTATAGATGAATGAATGTATTCATACATTTCTAATTTAATATAATTTCAAATATTACTAATTTTATATATTTTGGCTATTTAGCGCTAAAATATAGAACCCAGTTGGTGAGAGCCGAGTGGAAAAAAAAAAAACTCACCCACAGCAACATTAACTTTTTATGTTCCGGTCAACGTGACCTTGAAGACGACATTGCAAGAGCTCCGTTGCCAAACAAGGTGTTTTCATCCCATTGAGTTTCTTGAGTCTCCGTTTTCATAATTGCATTGATATTATTTTCGTTATTTTTATTCAAGAAATGATAGTGGTTAGTATGAAGAATCTGCATTCGATGGTTTAAAAAAAACATTACGTTTTTTGTGGTATATTTGAATAATTATGTTTATTTTGGATTTGTGTTAATTAAATAATGCTTTTTTTTTTAATGTATAACTCGGGTTACGTTTATTTTCTTAATCCTTTGGCAAAAATTCATTACAATGATTATTTTCATAGCACAAAATTCATTGAAACAAATCATGTGAATTGTAAGAATTTCTCGTCAAATTTTATCTCTTGGTGAATGAGCCTGAGGAATTGGAAAAAAATTGAAAGAAAAATGTTAAAAATGTAGAAAACTCCATGACGCAAACTAAGTGTCTTAGCAACAATTTCATGGACGATTTCATCTTTGATAATTGTTGGCAACAATCATGCGAGCACTGATCTGGGTCAATGGAGTGGGAATGTCATGAAACATAAGAAGAATCTTAGAAAAATCATATAATATATAACCCCCAGTACTGCAGCATTACACTGGCATTACGAGGGAAATACTTTAACCTTGGGGTGATGTGACATTTCTCGGAGTTTATTCACGTCTCACTTAAAAGTGAGAATTAAAATTATAATGACGTTGTTATTCCTCACGTCATTAAATGACTATGAATTACAGTAATGGATTGAAAACAGTATAGTGAATCATCTTGAGGTTAAAGTTTAAGATACTCCTACTGCTAGTATGAGGATTTTATGAAACTATTTAGTTAAATCAAATAAATGAATAAGAAATGTCTTATGGGACTGATTTTATAAAACTATTTGCTTGTATCAGTTAAGAATGCGAAGGCACAGAGAACGTTGCAATCGTTTACTGAAATAACTGTTTTATATAGATAAATAAATAAATAAGGAAGAAAGCCACAAACGAAAAGGTTTGATATCAAAAAGGTAAAATCAATTTACGAAAAAAACACAAAGTAAATGAAAGAAAAGAAGAATTAATGGCACTTGATGAAAAGCCACGAACTCGGCCTTACACAATGCTACAGTGAATCATTTTCCCTGAGTTCTTCAAATCACGGCGAATGAATAAGACATCTTCACGCTGCGTCAGCTTCTCCTGCGGCGTCTTTCGATGGGTGAACTCTGTTGAACTTCTTAGTAACCGGATGACAATATTTTTTTCCTTTGCTATTAGAAGAGGAATGAATCTTCAGAGACGAAAATAAATCACTTTATTATCTTAAAAAAATAGCTCTTGCTTCATTGGGTTGCTGACTGAATTGCAAACAATTGCCGTTTGCACAGGGCCTGCAAGTTCTGTTGCGAGTTTCAGCCATGACTGGTATTTTACGAATGCAACAAAGGGTCACTGACCTTATATCCAATTCAACTCCTTTATCTGGGATTATGACCTACCTGATTTGGGAAGCTATCGTTGTAGCGACAGAATAATTCACAATATTTAAAGATAACGATCTATCTCCGTTTATAGATAAGTGAATTGGTTTATTTGTCATTTCAATCTTCATTCCAGGGAAAAATACCTGAAATACCTCCATTTCTACCATCATCTCTAATTCTAGTTCTTTAGATATACTTCATATAGGGTCAGTGACTGACCACCCTCAGGCATACCATAGATTCGAGCTCCTATTCAACCAAGAATCTTTAGTAGCCAAAAATCAACTACTTTTTTAAGTTATATTCTATAAACAGACCCAGTCAACTTTCGTTTCACAACCCCTTCCCTGCCGTGGTCCTGAACCCTATAGTTATCTGCCAAGATTTGCATGACAAAAGAGAGAAAAGAGAGAGGGAAAACGCCAGCATTTAGAGACAATAGCCAGCTCAGATTTACAACCTGTCGAGAAGCACGTATTGGCAATGTTTTCGATGCTGAAACAGTGCGCATGCTCGGAGGGAGCTATCAGATGAGAGAAGTCTAGTCATGGATGACTTAGTCCATCTCTGGTACTCTGTTTATCCAATTACGTGTTTATTTTCGGTTATATGCTTTCACGAGCTGGTCTTCTGTCTTAAATTCTATTTCACGTTCCTTGAGCAGTAAATTCTCTTATTTTGGTTGATTTCAAGCTTTTTTATTCACTCCAAATTGTCTGTTTTATTTAATTTAACTATGCGTATGACATTGCTGTCATATTTCTAGATATCCAGATCCTTAGTTGTATGTTTTAACTTATTTATTTGCTCAGTTTCTCCTAATTATCAACCGGTACACAATATACTATCTACTTAATATCGGGATATAGGAATTTACGATTCGTAGTTTCTAAAAAAAAAATTTTATATAAATAAATTGTGGTTAATGTCTGTGAATTAATCCTTGCTCTTACGACAAGCAAATACTAATTTGAAATCTTTTAATATATATAAAAACAACTCTACAAAAAACCATGAGGTAAAAAATCCAAAAATTCTTGTAGAGAATTCAATTTAAAAAATTCCAAAAAATGAGGGATTTTTGTAAAGCCATCAGTGCTAGAAACCATATAGAGATTAACAAAATGCGTCAATGGAGAAAAATTACTCCAAAAACAATGATGAAGATAGATAAATAAAATGCTTTCTCAAATTCCAAAATAATAACATCATCGCCACCGCTTTCGAAAGCAAACGGGAAACCGCAAAAATTGTGTTAAGGGAATAAAATGAAAAATTTGCTGAATTGGGTGATCTCAGCATTTTTGGCAGCTGTCCAATGATTGATCAATTTCACGTGTGGGGAAGATCGGACGGGTGATTGACGATTAAAGATAAGTTATTGATGATCGAGGGGTGATTTTTGTTCGAATTTGTGCGTTATAGAATGTATCGGCAAGGAATTGTTTATTGGTATTGCTGTAATTTTTGAATATGCGGGAATTTGGTGGCTTGTGAAATCTAGTATTGAATATTACATTTATATATGGGTCATGCGAGCTACAAATGTCCTATAATATCTAATTCGCTCTACCTCGGAATTTATATATTTTCATATATGTACCGAAGGTGAATTTTTTTATTTGATAATAATTTCGTCCCCTCATGGGATCGAACCACCGTCCAGTGGACGGGAACGAAATCAGGACGGCCTAGTGACCTTATCAAGTTGGCCGACTTGATAACGTTACTAGGCCGTCCTGATTTCGTTCCCGTCCACTGGACGGTGGTTCGATCCCATGAGGGGACGAAACTATTATCAACTAAAAATTTCCCTTTGGTATATATAGGAAAATATATAAATTCCGAGGTAGAGCGAATTAGATATTAAAGGACATTTGTAGCTCGAATGATCTATATGAATCACGGTGATGTGATAATTATTCATTCTTTATATATGGGTGTATATATTTATATACGTATATGTGTATAATCATATATACATTTTTTACATATATTTATACATACATACTTTTTTAACTCATATTATCATATATAGGGGTGTATACTCTTATATACGTTTTTTAGTATGTGAGTATACATCATATTTATACATTTTTTACATATATTTATACATACATACTTTTTTAACTCATATTATCATACTACGTGACCATTCCACATCACGCCTACCTTTGATTAAGCACGTATACATCTTTACATAAAAATAATAGTCACGAGAGAGAGAGAGAGAGAGAGAGAGAGAGAGAGAGAGAAGAAGGCATCATTCCTGCCTCTTTCTTATTCAGATAAAGACACGGGGCGTGGTCTTATGGCCCCTTGGGAGAAGTGGGCATAATCAATACCAAATAAACTGTTTAACAAGAAAGGTCGTTCCCTAACTCACTCACTCTCTCTCTCTCTCTCTCTCTCTCTCTCTCTCTCTGTTCATGCATACATACAGTTTGTTGTAGTTATTGCTTGTTACATTTTTCCATACAGAATTTGCCACATATATACTTGCATATATATACATTTCTTACTCTCTGAGGATTGAACTCTCTCTCTCTCTCTCTCTCTCTCTCTCTCTCTCTCTCTCTCTCTCTCTCTCGTCTCTCTCTCTCTCTCTCTCTGACAGCTTGATCAAGTCATTCATACCGAATCAGACTTCTTTTACGATACACTTTAGCGAAACCCGAAGCTAACTCAACTTGACACAAGGTGTCCATAAAAGCTATGAAATCATTCGTTCCGCTTCTCGACTGTTCAGCCACTTGTACTTAATTTAATATTCAGGAGATCAATTCCTATTTAAAAGATTCGAGTTTATTCGTGCCAATTGTTTCCCGCATTCTTTTATATATATTTTCAACCTCGTTCACTCTCAGAATATTTGCCTAGTGTGTGGAGTTTTATTGTCTTTTGTGTTTTCATTTTCTTAGGGGGCGGGGTGGTGATTGGGGGGAATATGACCGTCTTGGTCTCTTGTCTATTAATAATTTAGGTCAGTTTGCTTCTGCAACGGCTTAATTTTGTCACTTGGTTTCTCTAGAAAGTTGTCTAGTTTTGCCTCTTAATGCCTCAAAGAAATTGTTTTTAAAAGCCGTGGCTAATATTGCTGTGAAATTTATTCTTTTTTTTTATACTTTCTTTCAATTGACCCTTTTTAATGCATTTGAATATATACTTTCAACGCCTTCTTTTGTTTGCAAAATATTCAACACAATCCTTCTAAGAATCTCTCTCTCTCTCTCTCTCTCTCTCTCTCTCTCTCTCTCTCTCTCTCTCTCTCAACCGAATTCCTATTCCATTTCTAGGGTTCATTTCCAATAAATTTTTTTTTTTTTGCTAAATTTTTTGTTATATATATCTATGATCCTCCCTTCAATGTTCAGAGTAAAATGTAACTTTTACTTTGATTTCTCGCCTTTTTCCACTTATTTACACTTATAATCTAAAGAAAACTTAATATACATATTTATTTTATCTCACGAATAAGTTCCCTTTCCCAAACCCAGAGCCTTCTCGAAAGTTTATAGAAACGATCCTCTATCACCACTTTGCTGATTTTTTTTTTATTTTTTTTTTTTTTCTTTTTTTTTTTTTTTTGCTGATTTTGGGTTTTCCGGGGGATGTACCGTGGTATGGTAGGGGTGACCATTAAGCACTCAGTACATCCTAATCTCAATTAAATCCTCCGTATCTTTGTAACAACTTACGGCATAAAGCTTACAACGCGTATATATACCTTTCGAATGATAACCTTATTCATACAATCATTTCGTCTATAACGAGATTACTTCGTCTATAATAACGCTCAGGTCTTCACGTAAAATAACGTCCGAACTATCACAAAATTCGCGCTTCATTTACCGGTCTTTTACATGCGAATTACAAAATTATAAAATTTACATGGGATGGAAAGATTCGACACAAAAGAATTTTATGTATAAGATGAAATGTCATTTTTTTGTCGAAATTCGCTTTTATGCGGTACAAGCGAGAAGGGTTTATACTTTAAGAATATATTCTCTCTCTCTCTCTCTCTCTCTCTCTCTCTCTCTCTCTCTCTCTCTCTCTCTCTCTCTCTGTATTATTTTTCTGCGTTAATGAATATTCTTGCATTTTTCATAAGAAATAAGAGAGTATTGAGTCAAACTCACTGGGAAAACATATTCGTGAAGTTAATATAGACACAAACTCAGGCAATAAACAAGTAAATGAAACCAATTTTAGGTTTTTTTCTCATCCAGAAAACATAGCTTTTTTTTAATTAGTTTTTTGTAATTAAGTAATTAAACCAAGTAAGAAAAAATTTGCGAAAAGGCTAATCTATCTCCATAACAAGATATATATATATATATATATATATATATATATATATATATATATATATATATATATATATATATATATATATTATATATATATATATATATATATATATATATGTCGCCATAATTATTTCTCATTCGTTATATTTCATTTATATTAATACAAAACTCCGACAACTAAATTCTTACAAATCAGTAGTTCACTCTCGTAAGATGACTTATCCAATTCGCTATCAACGTACATTTTTAGAATCATTGACCGTATAGGACAGCCTTTCAAATTCCTCCCTGGGTTCCCAACCTCAAAAACTTAAATGAATAAAAAATTTTAAGAATTATCTCTTACTCCTGTATTCGTTCTATAAGTTTAAAATGAAGCGTCTATCGAAGGTTTTTTTTTAAAAGGTATTGTGTTTCAGCTGAATCATGTTTCTCGAAGTCATGTGAGAGTCAATACAATTTTCAACTTTTATTTATAGATTAATGAGGATGAATTCCCTTGTGTGTTCCGGAAATTCAGTATTTTATATATTTTTTAGGGGAGGGGTAAATTTAGCTTTGAAAGAGCTAAGCTATGGACTTTGCATATGTGTTTAGAAATTTTTTTAATTTTTGTTTGACGCTCTCTGTTTATTTATTTGTATTTGCGAAAAAAGGAAAGTATTTTCTTCCAAAATCAGCAACCATCTAGAAGTCATACCTTCGGAATTTATCCTGCACAAAATTTCTTATATTAACCTTAGATACAACTTTCCTAGTTCAACTGACGTTAAAATCAGCAGCTAAAAATATCCAGCGATTTTTTTATTTGATTCTTAAAAGAAAATCAACTCAAAAATTGTAATGGAGAATGATCGATTTGAGGTTGCATGATCAAAAATGCAAAATAGAGCAAAATATGCGACACATGCGAAGAATCATTAATATTTGAAACAATAAAGCCTTGTTGTACGCTGTAAACTATCAAAGATTTTATAAATAATCTCCTGGGTGATATTGCAATTAAACAGCAAAGTACCGGAAATAACAGGAGTAATAAACGGAAAAATTAAAATTGAGAAAATTGGTTTAAATCAGAACTCTTATTAAAAATTTCAGTTGTTTTCACGCTGCCTTAATCCCTGGTTTCACCGGCGATATTCAGGCAAGAACAGAGAGAAAACATAGTTATTGACATAAAATTAATCTTTGCTGAGCTCCGAGCATTTCTGCCAAGTCACGCATCTTGCAAGAAAATGTTGAGACAAAAGTTAGGGGATGGAGAGAGAGAGAGAGAGAGAGAGAGAGAGCGATGAGACCCGAAAGAGAGCGAGAGGAGGGAGGAGAGAGAGAGAGAAGGGTGGGGTCGGGTAAGAGGAAGGGGTGGGTTAGGGGTTAAAGAGGGAAGGGAAATAGAATGAGGTCAAAAGAGATGAGAGAGAGATGAGGGAGAAGAGTGTGAGAGAGATGAGAGAGAGAGGAAAGTAACCTGAAACGTACGTAGAGCAAATATAAAACTATAAGAAATATAAGGCTAAGGCATAAGAAGAAAGAAAAAACCGATCGGGAAAAGACATAACAACACCACACACTCAGAGATAGAGAGAGAGAGAGAGAGAGAGAGAGAGAGGGTGGGGGTGGGGTTAAGGGAAGGGAGAGGTAGGTCGAAGATAAGAGATAAGATAACAGAGAGAGAGAGAGAGAGAGAGAGAGAGAGAGAGAGAGAGAGAGAGAGAAAGTCTGAAACAGAGAGAAAGATAAGAATATAAAAA
>NC_087221.1:44526796-44529296 GCF_015104395.2 Macrobrachium nipponense
TATGTGAAAATTATTCCCAAAGGTGCAAGGAATTCGATATTAAGTGATATTAGGGAATATAGTATATTTATAGAAAAATATATATATATGAAACAGACAGACAGACAGACAGACAGACAGACAGACAGACAGACGACAGAAGCCGACAGGACAGACAGCAGAAAGGAAGACAGACAGACAGACAGACAGACAGACAGGGACAGACAGGACAGACAGACAGAAGACAGACAGACAGACAGACAGACAGACAGACAGAGGGGAAACTCACGATTTTTCCTCAAGTAATCGGTCAATTCTGCCGAAGCATATTCGAAACAACCATCAGCATGCTTTAAGACACCAACCGACCGATCTGTCGAGCCTTCCCACAACATTCCTCTCTCTCTCTCTCTCTCTCTCTCTCTCTCTCTCTCTCTCTCCTTATTCTAAGTTTCCCTTCATTTTCCACGCTTCCTGATTTGGTTCTCCCCCGATGACGTAAGATCCTTATATAAACGTCATTCCTTCGTGTGGTTATTTCCTCTCTCTCTCTCTCTCTCTCTCTCTCTCTCTCTCTCTCTCTCTCTCTCTCTCTTCAATGGTTTCCGTGCTATTGTCTTGCTTTTCGCTGCATTGTCTTGCAAAGTGATGCGCTAAAGGTGTCTGTGGGTTACTGAACAGCTTAGTCTCTCTCTCTCTCTCTCTCTCTCTCTCTCTCTCTCTCTCTCTCTCTCTCTCTCTTTATATCTACATATATAGAAGGTAGTTTAACTGTTGCATTTACCATAAGAAATAAGACGCATTATTCTGCATCAAATTTCAATGTGAATAATGTCATTCTTTTTTTTCACTTCGTGAATCTTCGAGAATTAAAAAAATATCAATATATTTTTTATTAGATCCATGTGATCTCATCATTTATTTCATTGAAGACTCCTTTCATAATCTTTCATTATCTTCCTTTCAGGGTCATCGACGGTAATGGCTCGCCTCTGAGCGAAAGTTAATGATTCTGAACATAAATCATTGCCAAGCCCTAATGCTTGTGATCATGAAGAGACCTTTAGTTTGTTGCTGCCTTCCAATTATCTAACAGAGGACAAGTAATTATTTCCATGAGAGTCGGGAGAATTACCATCCTTTAAAAAATCATTCTTTTTGAAGAGCGTTTTCACAACACTAATTAATTTCTGGTAACGCACTTTTTCTAATGAAAAAGGCTATTATCTTGTTTTAGCAATTCAATATGATGCAGGGTAATTGATTTGTAGCCATATTCATAAAATACGCTTCGAAAATTCAGTAGAATATTTTTTTAAGAGTTTGAAACCACGCATCTGTTTATATCAAAGTTTATATTTTTGCCAAAATATTCCATTTTTTCCTGAAGATAAAAATAATTTAATATCATTGTAATCCTCATTAATTATTCCCTCCATCATTAAATTCTTCCCAGTCATATTCAGAAAATCCAAAAATAAAGTAAATACATTGAAAGTAAAAACAAATTCTGCCTTTGTACAAAATAAAAGTCACCAGAATAAATTGATTTTTTCCAGTAAATAATTTTTTCTTCCAAAATGAATATAGGTAGCTTTTCCCATGCACTCGTGAATGTAGCGAAAAATCAAAGTAAAATTTACTAAAAATTTAATTTTTCAGATTCTTTTAAGCATTAGAATACATACAGTAAGATGTATTTTAAAATAATTAGTTTTATTGCAAGATCATCAAAGCAGTAAGCATCTCATTTAGTATTATTTAAGTCATTTCTCTCTCTCTCTCTCTCTCTTCTCTCTCTCTCTCTCTCTCTCTCTCTCTCTCTCGTTAAAGTCGTTTGTTTATTTCGTTGCAATTAAATTATTATTATTATTATTATTATTATTATTATTATTATTATTATTATTATTATTATTATTATTATTATTATTATTATTATTTACAACGCTATTGCCCTAGAGAAGGTCTCGTCCCTCATTATTATTATTATTATTATTATTATTATTATTATTATTATTATTATTATTGATAGATATATCACTATTACAAATGAATATTTTAAATCATCATTATTATTCACGCATACTATTATTATTATTATTATTATTATTATTATTATTATTATTATTATTATTATTATTATTAGTATTATTATTATTATTAGTATTATTATTATTATTACTAAAATTATTATTATTATTCATTGAGACATTAATGTATTATAAGCATTAGATTATCATTATCTTTAATGGCAATGGTAGTACTAGTAGTAGTATTAGTAGCAGTGATAGTAATGGTAGTAGTGGTAGTAGTAATAGTAGTGGTAGTAGGTGACACATAAACTAAACGAGGGCAGACAAGTTAAATCCGAATGTTTCATTTCGCAAAATGTATTTGACGCAGCCTCCAAGGCAGCTCATAAGGTCACTTGCTTCATCTCCAGTTTGATGTTTATCTTACAATAAATGATGATTCATGCTCTCTCTCTCTCTCTCTCTCTCTCTCTCTCTCTCTCTCTCTC
>NC_087221.1:44534296-44574296 GCF_015104395.2 Macrobrachium nipponense
GATGAGAGCTAATGCTTCTATCATCCTCAGGATCCCTCTGGTGCGATGGTCGTTGTGGGGCGGTGTCTGCTGCTCTCCTGACGGCGGTGGGAGGAGGAAGGTCTCCTGTGTGATGTTCAAACTGGGCTTCTCCCTCCCGATGTGCAGCGCTTCTAAGATTCGCAACGACGTAGATCGGGTGCCTGGTCGATAACCTCGAAGTTACCGACGATGTCGCTGCGTCGGATTCTTTTATTATGGGCAGTCCTTGCATGATTAAATACCGCTCCTTCCTGCGCGTGACAGGAGATCCTCTTGGAGAGGCGCATTGACGTCATCCCGATGTATTTTCCGAGGCATCTCCGGATTGGGGCACGTGTATCTGTAAATGACGTTCTCGCCTCTTCAGGGATCCTGCAACGGTGCGGGGTTATTTTTTCATAATAAGACTGCATGTTTTTTTACTTGTATAAAATATGATCAAGTTGATCTGTATTATTATTATTATTATTATTATTATTATTATTATTATTATTATTATTATTATTATTATTATTATTATATCCAGCAAGTTTATATTTATAGTTTTCTATTATTAAATTGTTGTAACCATAAAAAAACAGTGCCCTGTCACTGTTATTATTATTATTATTATTATTATTATTATTATTATTATTATTATTATTATTATTATATTATATTATTATTATTATTATTATAAACGTTTATAATTACTATTGGTAAATGATGACACCCATAATAAAACAAGGTACCGGAAATGCATGCAAACAACAGAACTCAAATACCACGCACAATAACAAAGTATACATAAGAAGGTTATACCAGTAATACCCTTTCTAACAAAAATAATATCAATCCGATAATAATAATAACAACAAAACAAAAATAACAAATATTTCCCTAAAGTAACCTGCATCAGGAATCTAACAAGACTCTCCTGACAGAAATGAAAATAGTCCCAACTGATAACGTAAAAAAAAATATATATATAAAAACAAAATGTTTCAAACATTTCCCTGCCAGCAGAAATTAAAAAAAAAAATAAATACAACAATAAACGAAACAATAACACAAATGCAATGCGGCTCAATAAATCAACTTTCTTAAGGGATTGAATTTACCCAGCCTTGACATGGACAAAGAGGATCTTAAGTAACGCCTCTGCGCTTGGATAAAAAAAAAAAAAAAATATGCATTTCATTGCAATTCCTGAGTGACAGGTATATTCGATGTCAAAATGCAAATAATTTTTGTGTGCGAGGTTCCTGTGCTTCGGTGACTTTTCACATTGTTTTCGTGTTCGATATAAGTTAATTCATTTCTTTATATATATATATATATATATATATATATATATATATATATATATATATATATATATATATATATTCATCGAGCTACAAATGTCCTTTAATATCTAATTCACTCTACCTCGGAATTAATATATTTTCATATATGCTTAACCGAAAGGGAATTTTTTTAGGCGATAATAGAATTGTCGGCGCCCGGGAGCGAACCCAGGACACCATACAAATCCAGGAACGTCAGTGAAGCTATTTACCCACTCCACCACCTCTTGCAGTGGTGAAGTGGGTAAATAGCTTCACTGACGTTCCTGGATTTGTGTGGTGTCCTGGGTTCGCGCCCGGGCGCCGACAATTCTAGTATCACCTATTAAAATTGCCCTTCGGTTAAGCATATATGAAAATATATTAATTTCCGAGGTAGAGTGAATTAGATATTAAAGGACATTGTAGCTCGATGTATGTATATGAATAACGGTAATGTGATATGACTTATATATATATATATATAATATATTATATTATATATATATAATATTATATATTATATATGCATATATATATATATGCATATATATATATATATATATATATATATATATATATATATATATAATATATATATATGCATAGATATATTGATGTATATGCATATATATGTAGATATACGTACGCGTATATATATTTTTTGATATATATACATATATATATATATTATATATATATATATATTATATATATATATATATATGTATATATATATATATGCCATTCCCGGCTGTATGTATGTATGTTTATATGTATGCATGTATGTTGAAGCATATATAGTGACAGTGGCAGTAATGGTTTTAGCAGGAGATTTTTTTATAAATCCTTAAAAAGTACAACGTACTAAAATCGTATAAACGTTAAATAATAATAAAAAAAACAGGATCAAAATTTTATCGCACCAAACTCCATTTAAACACACACATACACACACACACACACACACACACACACACACACACACACACTAGCAAACTTAGTCGTTGAGGTCAATAACCAATGTGAAGTGTAATGAATAACTTGACCCAACTCGAAGCCTGATAATGCAATCACTGATAGACCCTGTTCTGTCGAGTTTTTCATGTCTAAAGTGTGGAAGTAGATTGGAGAAATTGCGTAGTATTTACCCTATATGTTAATTCATTCATGTTAAATTTCAGTTTAATTTTCGCATGTTTATTAATGCATTATTCACTTTAGATATATTAAGTAAGGATTGCAGATTTATTTAACGAATATAGGACCAGTCGCAATAAAATAAAACTTCTTAATTTTCATAGGATAAAATTATATTGATTTAAAGGGTAAATATGTTATGATTTTAATGTCAACTGTAATTCAAAATGTAATCAGTATAATTACTTTGAAGAAGTTATCGATGGAAATGTTTTCATTTACATTATCATCATCAGCTTGGAAATCCAAATGTAATCGGTATGATTACATTAGATCATTCAATATATTATTACCTTTGTTGCTTCATTCTTTTTTTTTTTGTTTTAATATGTTATTGAAAAGGTACGAAAACGGTCAAAGTTATGTCAGTGAAATATACGACCATTATATCATCTGACCAGCTACTTATATTAAAAATTTAATTAAGTATTGACAAAGCACCAAGCAACTTTTTGTAGCCGAGTTTGACGAGAAGTAGCAGAACCAGTAAAGGTAATACTGCGAAATATAATACTCCCGAAGCGAACTGACTTATTAAAAAAAAATACGAATCTCGAACCTTCCATAGCCTTCTTTCTTTCAATATGCAAATGAAGGCAAGCAAGCAAGACTGATCTTGCGTCACGCCGTAACAAGAGCAACAAAAAGCAACAACGCTGGAAACATATAGTAGACAGTCAAAACAGGAAAAGTGTATTTACGTTCTCCGAAGGTGCTATTTTGGATTATTGACCCGGTGTTGAAAGCCCCCAGTCCAAAAATGCCTTTTTCACAAATGGCGTCAGGTTGAAAACAATGTGTTGACATATCCTTCCGCCTCGAGGAACCGCTAACAGCAGGAAGAACTGGCGGTCCAATAATACGTTCCTTGAAATGGAATGAATGTCACGTTTGTGAAAGGCGGTTTGATGGGAGGGGGTGGGGAGAGGTGGGGGGAAATAATAATAATGATAATAAGAGAAATGTCACGAAGCGTAGGCGAAGTTGTAAATAAATTGAATCGAACTGAGAGACAATCCCGAAGCAATGCTTCTTACGTGCAAATTGGCACGATGGCTCTGCTCGCGATTATGATGACTCGACGCAAAGGAGTTCTTTATTATTTTTTTTACATAGCTCGTGGGTATTCGGAATTAAAGCGAGGCAAGCTCTTTGAAAAGATGAAAGCGGCGATAAAGATGGAAGACCCGAGGAAACAAAAAATAGAAAGGAAAAAATGGGAGAGCAAAGCCTTTGCGTAATTTCCAGACAGAAGTATGTATGTATAGTCGCCCGTAGCCCATACTGAAGGCTTGAGTTCAGAAAGAAGGAAGGAGAGAGAGAGAGAGAGAGACAGGGGAACTAGTCTCGACTGTTTGAACAAAGCGAAACTTATTCCGAGCAAAGCGAACCTGTTCCGAATGGATAGAAGCCCCCTCCCTTCCTCCATCCCTCCCTCTTCCTCCCCTCCCCTCCTTCCCTCCGCAGGGAGAGAGAAGGAGGTAGGGAGGGAGGGAGGGAAGGTAGGAACCAAGATAGGAACCTGCTTTGGATGAACCCATTCAACTTCCATCCACGTGTCGTGTGACTTAGAGCTTGCCATGGGTGCAAGGGCTCTAGGGAAGGAGGAGGAGGAGGAGGAGGAGGAGGAGCAGGAGAAATAGTGTGAGTAGCTTGTGGGGGGGAGGGGGGGAGAGGGATTGCAAAGCCGGCCAGGAGGTGGTCGAGCAGGGAACCAGGGGGAAAGACGAATTACAGAAGCGCTGGGGCGTGGAAATAATGCCCATGTGAGAGAGCGTAGGTAAAACTTGGAACGGTTCCAGAACCTGCTTGCTGGAAAAGGAAAACGTGCCATAAGAGGGTCCCCGATTGGGCGACGGGAACTGAATAGATGGAGTGACCCTTGTTTTAGCATGGGGGAGAGGTCGTAGGGGGTTGCTGGATTTCAATGAGAATCTTGAATTTAGGTGACAGTAATAAAATTAAAACTAATGGTAATAGTACTACCAACGACGTTAATGATGAAACGGACAACCAAACCCAAACTGTACCGATAACGCATAACAGCACCACTAACGTTAATAAGACAATGGATACAAATGCATTTTCAAAAAA
Source organism: Macrobrachium nipponense (assembly GCF_015104395.2). Lineage (NCBI taxonomy): Eukaryota > Metazoa > Arthropoda > Malacostraca > Decapoda > Palaemonidae > Macrobrachium > Macrobrachium nipponense. The sequence goes on from NC_087221.1 coordinate 44,538,919, forward strand.
CAGAGCTAAAAAGGAATTATAGTGATAATGAAAGTAATAGCAACGATAATAATATTAATACCAACGTAAATAATGAAAGTTCCAACACCCAAACTAAACCCATACAGATGACATAAGAAACTAGCACTGATGTTAATAACATTCTTGCCGTGTTGATGATGATAATAATTAGTAAAAGCACTCGTAAATTATAATCACAGTCCACTTAGAGCAAGCCCCATATTTCAAGACTCCCGGGCGTTTAAAGCAAGGAGCCTTAACTGCTTGCATTCGTGCAAGCACTGGGTGCAATTGGCCTCGTTGCTTGCAACATGATTACGGAGTTACCGTTATGCAATGCGTTAGCAGTCACTAAATCGATTTCTGGGTAATTCCATGATAGCGCCTTCTGGTGCGCAAGGATCTGAAATGGAAAAGGTTTAGTAACAAAGAGAAGGCGCTCAGCTCGGATTTGCCGCTTGTACCAGAGTGCTCAAGTTTGTTGTAAATTTGTCCTGCTGGTTTTTTAGTTTAATTCCGATTTATTGCCACTTGTAGAGGCTGGTCCTACTAGCTTCCGTTACTCAGTATTACTCGTTCCCGCTTGTACCAGAATGTTCAAGTTTGTTGTAATTTATTCTTGCTGCCTTTCTTGTTTATTGTAAGTCTCAGCAACGCTTAGCATTTTAAAATGCAGGAGGGGCTAACCGCCCCCCCCCCCCAAACCCCTTCCGACTTTCTTGTCTACTGATAAAATTTTAAAAAGGAGGAAGTTGGTGAGAGATGGTGCTGGAATTCCAGAAGGAAAAGACAGGTATTAGGACCAGGTTAACGGGAGGGGGGGTTATGGGTGGGGGCTTCGTGGATGGTATCAGGGGTGTTGAAACGGGGATTCTGAAGAAGTACAAGAAATAATCAAGAAGGCAAATTGCTGTATTAAACAGGACTTGTCCTTAAACACTTCCATTTTTGACCTCATATTCACGATACCCTTCCATTTTGACCGCTTTGCGATAACCTTCCATTCTGACCGCTTTGTTTGCGATACCCTTCCATTCTGACCGACTTGCGATACCCTTCAACTTTCTCAGATCTGCGATACAGCTCTGCTCCACAAAGGTAGGCATTCCTTAGCTACTCCCAAAAAAGGATAACTTGAATGGTGTTAGGTGAACGGGGAGAGAGAGAGAGAGACACACACGACACCACACACACACACACACACACACACACAGAGAGAGAGAGAGAGAGAGAGAGAGAGAGAGAGAGAGAGAGAGAGAGGTCATATTATACAAGGATAAATTCACGACAAATTTAAGTGGAATAAATTCTGCGTGAGAGGTTTGAAGTTTGATCAAGACAAAGAGAGTTAAATTAGACAGGTGGAATTCTGACTATTTTGAAAGTAGTATGCAATTATTCTGCTTGATTAAACACTGGGGAACTACGCTAGTAATTAAATAAATACTAGAAGTAGTAATCTGACATTTTTTTCGAGTTTCACGAGATAAGAAGATAAGAACAGTGCATGATTTCAACATGAGAAATATTTTAGACATTTTCTAATACCTGAACATCAAAACTCAGGAATCTTTTTCATCGTAAATTCCCAATATTTTCTTAAAGACATATAGTAGTGATAGTTTTGCCCTAAACCTGTTCCAATATATATGTGTCTGTGTGTGTGTGTCTACAAACCGTTTTTGTGAAGCCATATCACACTCACGACTCTCATTCAAAACGAGAGAAAAACATTTCCTTCAGAGTTAGACTTTGTATTTTCACATCACACGATTTGCATAATTCATTCTAGAGTCTTACTGCCACTCAGTGGGAACAAAAAGTTGCGTAAATCCTGTTTGAGAAAACGTGAACTGGAACTGGATTGCTTGAGGGGGAAAACAAAAGAAACCTACCAAATACGAGTTTTTTTCAGATTTGGGCAAATCATTGGCCTTTTCAGCTTAACCCACTGGAATGATTACCTACATTGAATAGTGATTTTGATTTAGATTGTATAATATTAAAAATAAACATGTTTCTACTGCTTGAACTACTCGAATGTTTGGCGTATTTTTTTCATAATTTCTATGAATTTGATTACATAAAAAAGTAGGCATAATTTTGATGAGATAAAATTATATGAATGTAACAATAAGTAACACATATAATGAAATTAAGACTTCAAATTCTATGTAAGATTTTACTGAGCTATTTATGAGAGTTATCTGAATGGTCAGGAATCAAACAATACTTATCTCAACAAATTGATAACCCCTGAAATAACAAGAACTGAATGATACTGATAGATTTGAAATATTAAAAAAATGTTGCATACTTTTAGCGCCCTATTTAGGAGACCTCTCTCAACTGAAAGGCATTTTTTTTAACTCATCACACGACTGAAAACTCGACTAAGAATGACAGGTAAACATGTTACAATTAAAACAGTCAAACCCATAATTCATAATAAATTAGAAACATACAGGATTAATCAACTTGGTGAATCTAGAGTGAGAGACAAAACAGTAAAAAACACTTACTCATCTAAATCAATTTTTAGAAAACAGTTTTATGAAGACCCGGGTTCCAACGCACCCAAAAGAAAGTGGGACGAACGCAGACCAAAACAAATTCCTTTTCCGATAGAAAACAGAGACAGAAGAAGTGGAAGAAGAAAGTAAAAGTTTTCCAGGGCTTGAAAAAAAATAAAATAAAATTCTCCAAGTAGCGATTCACGATGAAAGAATGTTTTTTTAAAGTGATTAATTTCTATCGCGAAGATTTAAATCGTTTGTTGTTTTTTTATTAGAATTATTATCAAATAGAGAGTAATGGGGGGTTTTGGAAAGCATTCGCCTTTCTTTTCCCAAGTGTTTGCGTTAGATTGTGAGGCGTGTTTATGGTGACTCAGGCGTACAGCGGGGGGGGGGGGGGGAGGGGGGGTGGGGGGGGGGGGGGAGGGCGTGCCAGTAGATTATTTAGTGTAAGGTTGTATATAACCTAATACATTTATCATATAAATATAAATATATTGTTCATGTATATATATATATATATATATATATATATATATATATACATATATATATATATATATATATATATATAATTTTATATAATATATATATATATATTATATTATATATATATATATACATGCATTTAGATAAGTATATGCATTAATACCTTTATAAACTTATATATATATATATATATATATATATATATATATATATATATGTGTGTGTGTGTGTGTGTGTGTGTGTGTGTACATATACATATATGTTCATAGGTTTGTAAGTGCGAAATTCGTTTCGCAATCTCAAAAGTAGCAGCAACTCATCTTTCAAAAAATATATACTCCTAATTGCCATCTCAATTAGTACTTCCAAAATGGTTTTTAATTGAAGAAAAATCCTCGGCCTTTTTGTTATTATTTCCCGTTAGACTTCATGATCTGCAAATACTTCATAACATATTTTAATTCAGGGCAAATTGTCATACCTATTCTAAAAAATAGGCCCAACGGAGACCTACCCAAAACGGGAAAAGTCAAGCAAAAATTCTAAAAAATGGAAAATACTTTATAATACATTTTGATTTTTGACAAATTGTTATACATATACTAAAAATAGGTCCAAAGTAGACCCACCTAAAATACGAAAAGACTAAAAAAAAAATCAAAATTAATAAAGGTACATCTTAAAATATACTATAAATTCATCATCACATTCAGATAGATGCCACCCATTACCATAATTGCTGAGCTAGGTCCAACGTGACAGTCATGCCTCGTAATTGTATCGTTAGAATACTTTTTTTTTCCTTACCTATTCAATTGCACTGCGTAACAACGCCATTTGTTTGCGATGCGCCTACGTCAGCCGCATCGCCGCAGATGTTGATTATAGCAGATACGTCTTCGAAATTGCAAGCGAGAATAAAAATCTTTCAAGATCTCTTTCAGCGGTGGCTTTTTTATTTTTTTTTTTTTTTTTTTGCACGAGACTGGGTGAGTTATCTGTGTGTCATTTTCTCCATCGGGAAAAAAAAAAAAGTCTCGAATTTTCGAAAGTAATTGTTACGGTGGATCATCTCAGCGCGTGGGTTTTTATTTTTCTTTCTTTCTTTTTTTTAATCATTACGTCACGAATTCGTGAGGAGCTTTATTTTCCTTTATGGTATCACAATATCAATCGCAAATATGGAAAAGATCATTTTGGTAATTGGGGTGTTTTGTTAATTATTTTTCCTTCATTTCAGAATTGTAATTAAATTAGTTATTCTTGAATTACCTCTAGAATCATCTAAGAATATGTTACTTTCTTTACCCCTAAACACTTATAAAATTCTCTCCTGTTATTAAAAAAAAAAAAAATATTCAAGCTTGCTCTCATAAACATTCTGAAGTACGAGAATTCTCCTTTAACAAAAACAGAAAATTATAATCCAAGTCTTATGAGATGATTCATTTCAAGTTAGAAAAAGCATCCCAGGTTAACTCAAAGAACTCAAATACTAGTCTTCAAAGCGCATCCAGGTTTACTGGAAAAAGCAATTGCAGACAAAGTCGCAATAAATACTGAAAGTATCCTTTCCTCAGGAACCAAGAAAATACATGTATTTCTTCATCTTTTTTTTTCCAGTTCTGATAAAAAAAATGAACATGTAACTGATCGAGACGTTATTGCAAACCCTTGTTTTCTTGATGACTAGTGATATAAATCATAAGCCTAATAGGTATCTACTTTATTTATAAAACTCGCTTATTACTCGAAATTTCGTTTTGAAGTATTTTTCTAAAATGAGGTCAGATACGTATCAAAAACAGACAGACTATAGCAACATAAATTATCCCCTGTGATTACCTGCGTGGGAATGGGTAAGGCTGGGAACTTCGTACCAAAATAATGAATGTCTTATTAAAAAGAATGGCAGAGTTAACCGAATTTATCTTAAAAAGAATTTTCTTTATTTTTCTGATAATTCCTCTTTCAACATCCGCGAGACTGCTAAGTAATTGGCCTATATATATTCATGTGTTATCCTGGTATTTTGAATGTCAAGGTCTGGTATTATCAATACTAAAATATATGAAATATATATATATATATATATATATATATATACTGCTTGTATTTTAATATATATTCGGAGACTACAACGGAATTGTAGATAGTGATCTCCGCCACAAAATCGTTATGATATATATATTTGGAGACTACAACGGGATTGTAGATGGTGATCTCCGCTAGAAAATCGTTAATACAGTATTTTCTTATTATTACTGTATTTTCAGATTCAGTTGTTTCTTTAATGTCGACAGGTCTCGGCCATCTCCCTGGCCATCATCTGAACGTTGCAAGGAACGTTCTGCATGGGCATCGTTGACCGATCAGCTTTTATAGTAGAGGGGATTTTAGCGTTACAGGCAATTGTCTGTGAATTGAATTTATACATTCACGCTGCTCCAAGCCGGGATGAGGGAAGGTGGACAAACTCATTTATAATTAAAACCTTCGTCTTATGCAACTCAAAACCGTACTAAAACGAAAAGCAAACATTGCAAGCCTGGTGCCAGCTGCAGGGAATTCACATGGAAGCAACAACACGCCATATGCAAAGAGAAAGATAAACGAAATATTATTATCGAAGCCATCTTACTTTTACCGTGATCAAACACAGCAAGGAATGTCTTTTTATTTGTTTTGGACGAAGCTAAAGAGGCGATCAACCTCATCTGAAATTCACGTCATATGCCACTTGTATTTGTGTGTGGCTCTTGCAAAATCTGATTCAGGAAAGTGCCATAATGCCAGTCACCCAGAAACTGGACTTTCATTGACTCTGTAATCGATTCTACCCGTTACTTGGCGTCTTCTTTTATTATTTTGTCTTTTTTTTTTCCTTTTTTTTGTCTCTTTAGTTGTTCCTGTCAGTCCTCTTTTGCTTCTTCATTTAGTTCTTCTTCTTCTTCTTTTTCTACTTCTCACTTGCCTGCTCCTTCTTCTTCTTCTTCTTCTCTTCTTCTTCTTCTTCTCCAAACTCGTTATTGTCATTTTCCCTTTTTTTATCAGTGGATTCTTCCTGTCACGTTCTTCCTGCATACGTCCGCCTGTCTTCTTCTTTATTCTTGTTGCTGTGAATCCTGGTACTCCCGTTATTTTGTTTATGAATTCTTCGTGTTCTTCTTCTTCTTCTTCTTCGGCTCAAACACAAAAGGTCTCGCCTCTCGTTATCCCACATTTATCATGTCTCCTTCAATACTTTAGAAACCTACATTTTTTTTTTTCTAAGAACCTACATTCACTGCCAAGACATCCTCATCTTCGCTCAAATGATTCTTCTCCTTCTCCCCTTCCTCTCTCTCTCTCTCTCTCTTCTTCTCTCTCTCTCTCTCTCTCTCTCTTTGTTTTAGCTGATTCATCCGAGTTACTTTCAGATAGACTCCATATCTCAAGATAAATACATCATCGGCTTCATCTCGGTTTAAATCCCCCACCATGTGATTTAAAAGTGTCTTCCTGTGAAGGTATCTTTGGAGAATTCATATGTAGTCAAAGATGCTTTGTATGTATGATATATATATATATATATATATATATATATATATTATATATATATATATATATACATATATATATATATATTTCCCGCCACTCCCTGACCTCTGCCCATCAGTTCTCAACCAACATTCCTGTAAAGAGGTACAAGTTTCTGCTTAGGTCAAGCCACGGGTATGGAGCCTGCAACTCCATCCCTAAAGACCCATAAGGTAACTGAAAGGCGCCACCTTTACGAAAGTTAGGGGGGAGAGAGAGAGAGAAAGATAGAGAGAGAGAGAGAGAGAGAGAGAGAGAGAGAGAGAGAGAGACCTGCTGAGGCACTGAAGCTACCTTTACAAAAGGTTAGGAGAGAGAGAGAGAGAGAGAGAGAGAGAGAGAGAGAGAGAGAGAGCAATGATCTGGTTCGTTATTCCTTAACGACTGGCATTTGCACATCTCTTATCTATTTTGCCACCATCTCGTCTCTTATTATATTCCACTCGGTAGAAATTTTCAAACGTCTTCTCTACGTCGTTAACGCCAATTGCTCTTCGTTAAAATCGATAGCAGTCTTTTTCCCAATCATGGAAATCATCGCTTATAATAATCTCCAGCAGATTCTCAAGCGCATGGGTGAAAAAACACACACACACACATACGGGTATGTCTTTTTTTAAGTACTTCATTAATAAGTCTTTTCATTGAGGGATGTGGGGGTAAGGGAGTTGGGTGGGGATTCACGTAAACAACGCGAGTCACTGTTCATTCATTCTACATCTGTTGGTTCAAGGATGAATTCCCCTTGTGAATGAATGTGTGTATGTGATAACATATACGTGAGTGGGGTTTGGTTGTGCGTATGTGATGTGCATGTATAATGTCTATTTACATGTAGAGAGAGGGCCTGACAGAGACATAAGACTTTACAATTAATGTACGTCCAAAAATCTTACTTATCTATTTATTTGATAATTATTAATTATGTTAAGTTATGGCAATCAGTTCTCATCTAATAAAGTCCAGAAACAAAGTCAAAAGTTGTTCTTTAAACTCTGCTGGTTTCGAGCCTCATATAGGCACTGCTGCTTTCAGCAGACCACCAAGGGTCGTTGAAAGTGTCCATGCCTTCGTTAGGAAATATAACACCATGTCTTGAAGGCTTATTGCAGCGAGCATGTCATCTGTGGGGAAACAATATAATGTCTTAGAAGCTGCTTTTAGTATTGACGACATTTATTGTCAATGTGACAGCATTTCTTATTGGTTTTCTGCAAGATGTTTGTTTTTAATGGAACGAGTGACATGTCTTTTTTCTGCCAAGTGTGAGCTTCATGTCTTTAACTGAGAAAGAGGATATCCTATCTTTTGCATAGAAAATAATCTTTTTAGTACCAGCCATAACACTGCAAAATGACATCATATTTAAGGTCTCTCTCTCTCTCTCTCTCTCTCTCTCTCTCTCTCTCTCTCTCTCTCTCACACACACACACACACACACACACACACACACACACACACACACACATAGGTTGTCGAAGATAATGTTACAGGAACTGATTTAAAAATAACCCATCTTTAGAGCAGGCTTGTCCAAGCACTAACGATGGACTCAGTAATTACATTTAGCTCCACAAAAATTGTCATGTTGGTCCTAAGTCCAGATAAGAAAGCGAGGATTGAGGATGAGGTCAGGTTTAATGACCCTGCTTTATAAAACGAAGCAAAAATATGGAATGAAACTTTCTGGAAACTACAACAAACCTTATGGTCCTGGTGCAAAAGGCATGGTGACCCAGAAAAAAGGTCTTAATGAGTACCCGTCTCTAGGGCCCTAAAGCTAACTGTGTAAGCTACGACCTCGTACTGACCAGTAACTTTCCCCCCCTGGAAATCTGTAGTCAGGTTCCATGAACTAAATGAAGAAGTAGAAAAAAAAGAAGCACCAAACTCGTATTGCAAATAATGAGGAGGAAGAGTCGCTCAAGGGCTTCCCGTAATCGTGAAATGTTCAAGTCCACCGATACTGTTTTGTTTTGCTGGAAGGGCGCCCAAAATGCTGGGTTCTCCCCCCCTCATGGAAGGGGGCAAATTGCACTCTCGTTTTCTGTTGCTACTCTCGTTTTCTGTCGGTTATTCCTGGGTTCTTCCAGACTTTGTGTCTCTGGGCGGCTAGCTTTGTCTACCGAGACGAGTTTCCAGAAACTCGTCTATCTAACAGTAAAAGGCATTTTCCAAAAAGGTAAAACGTTGATAAATACTGTTCTTGTTGTCTTTTTCGACCTATAAATCAGAGCGTAGACGAGGTTATCATTTAATGGACATTTTTTTCTGCATTTCGTGAAAGCTAGAAATGGTGATTTTGATATCATTCTAACTTAAGGAATTCAGATGTCGACTTCACGCTTTGAGAAGCTTTCTACGATGAATAAGCAAATCAGATATATACCATTACATCCTTCAGGGAAGTCAAGATTTAGTGTTTTCACTCTAAAAATAAGAAGATTCATAATGCGACATGGATTACTAAGACAGACTCTCATAGCAATCAGGATTTGTCTCGCTCCAGGAGGAAATCAGCAGTGGGCTGGGTTTCGTTAAGGTGTTCTTGATACCTGTTCCTGATAATGGGGGCTTTTAGCCCAGGTATCCCGGAAGGCTGCATTCTTTTATTAATCTTCTTTTTAAGGGGCATTGAATTCCTTTATCATGCAGTACTGTTTCAATTCCCAAATGTACTTTTCTATTTTATTTTAAGTTCACTGGATTTCTGCAGCACAGAATGAACTGTTCAACACAGCTTTTATTTATTTACTGTTTTTTTGTGGGGGAGGATTTTACATTAATTACTTTTGTATTGTTGTGCCTTCCATTATTTCACATTAATCTGTTTTATCTCATTTACTTTATGATAATCTGCATGGCTCTATATTCTTTCTTGCGTCGTTTCAATTTTATCATTATTATTTACCTATTTTATTTTTATTTCTTATTGAATTTCCTTTACCATACACTGCTTGGCTCTTTTTCTCTTTCCTTTTTTTAGGAAAATGGGATTCCCTTATCAAACACTTTCTCAATAATTCGTCCCACTTCAGTGCATTTTTTAAATCAAAATTTGAATGCTTGTGAGGTAAAGGCCAAGAATGACCATCCATCGGACTTTTGCACGAATATTCTGAAACTTGAAAATTCACGAGTGGAAAAAAATAAAAGTAAAAGAAATTTTAAACCCTTCTACTGAGCTGGATGAGGTGCCTGATGTAACCACCGACCTTTGCTGCATCATGTCTACGAGGGCTTAAAAGCGTGCTGGAACAGAAAAATGTTTCCCCCAAAAGCTTCTTCTTGGAGTTAGCCTAAATTTGCGCAAGACGTTGCGCAGAAGCCGAGAGAGTATATATATCTGACGGACAAAATAAAAAAAAGAAAATAAATTAAAATAAAAACGAAGCACCTGAAGTCATGAGACGGCCTATATTTTTAAACGTGTTTTTGACTTGCCAGGTAGAATCTACTGAGTGCCTACGATTTCTGCTGCCGTAATTACGAACGGTTCAAAACCCCTCCTCATGACACAGACTGCCTCTTTCCACGAATGAGAATTGCTGTCACTCGTTTTTTGATGCTGAAGATTTGCGTGTCTGTGTCAGACGGCCAGTTTTGTCTTGTGTCTGTCTGCTCGCGGTGGATATCTTGTTGGTCATATCGTCTGTCTCCTCCAGGCTAAACTACAAAAGATTCCAAGCTTAACCTCAATTACCATCGTATAGCAGCCACTCCAACTTAACCCGATGACCCTCCCTTCGAACGGTGAATCACTAAATCTACTGACCTCCTCCGCTGCGAAAGGAGATCTGAAATAACCAAAAGTCATCGAACTAAGGGCAGGCAGGGCAGCAGCAGGCTCCTTCGGAATAAGAGTATGAAAGTCATATTCGCAGGTCAAGGATTGTCAGTGGGTTTTTCCTGGCCACGCGCGCGCTGAGGATTTCCTCTCGGGGGAGTGGAGAAGAGGTGGAGGAGGAGGTGGAGGAGGAGGAGGAGGAGTCCTCCTCCTCCACCAGTCAGACCCAAACCCCTCCTCTTCTCATGCCTCTGTTTCTGCACCTCGATCAGACGTCCTACACGTACCCTCTCCCCGAGCAGCGGCCTACCAGTGCAAAGAAGCTTAATCCAGTTACCGTCAGAGGCATTGACACTGACGCTACGGTCAGAAGTCGGCTACGCAACAGATGATGATATCAGTCACGTAGTTATTGTTTTCGGATCAAAATAGGAAATAAAAGGAGGCTTATTGTACCAAGGGGTATGTATATGCTCAAGGGACATCATCCTATCTTCTCGTTTGATTGCAAGTTTTGTCTTCCCCTGAAAAGGTAGAGAAAGAAGAAAACGCAAACTTTAACTACTAAGGAAGCTACAGACTTAATACCTTAAAACTAAAAGGGTTATAAGATTGACGACCCCAAAACGGGGGAAACATTTTGAAGAACTGACGCTTTTGTTTATGATCTCCACTCAACTACAAGTTTATGAAGGTACTTCGAATCCACGGGTGTTGTTGGCACAAGGGTCTCATCTCCGATATTTGAAGGAGTACTTAGGATGGGATTAAATATTGAAGAAATCGGGTATATATATATATATATATATATATATATATATATATATATATATATATATATATATATATATATATATATGAGTCTGATCACATTACCATGATTCATATATACGCATTAAGCTACAAATGTCCTTTAATATCTAATTCGCTCTACCTCGGAGTCATTATTATCAACTAAAAAAAATTCCCCTTCGGTTAACATATATGAAAATATATTAATTCCGAGGTAGAGCGAATTAGATATTAGCGGACATTTGTAGTCTAGTGCGTATATATATATTATATATATATATATATATATATATATATATATATATATAATATATATAGTATATATATTGTATATATCTATATATATATATATATATATTATATGTATATATATATATATAAATATAGTATTGTGTGATTACTACCAAAGCTTTCTCCAGTCTAACCCACTAACTCTCATGAATGCAAACTATAGAACTCACATTAACTAACATCTAATCGACATCTGTTCAACATCGTTAACAATTCGAGCTGGCCAAGAAACTGGAATCGGATCAGGGAGCTGGTTACGAGGAAGAAGATTACATTCTTTTAAAGTTGTAATTCTATGATGAGTTTTGTCAGATATTTTGAGCATCTGTCACTACACATTATTTTACTCTTTGTACATCGTTTGGGACCAAAGTCTCTTTTGTGGGGTGATTAGTTACTTGCTTGAATGTTTAGTTACCAATGTTTTTTTTATTAGGGGAAAAAGTCTTTTCCGCGTGTTTAGTTACCCAGCGCTGCTTTTATATGGGGTAATAAGATTGGTTGCATGTTTGGTTGTTCAGTGCTGCTTGTATCAGAGTAATAAGGTTTACTGTATGTTTACTACCCAGTGCTGCTTGTATCAGAGTAATAAGATTTACTGTATGGTTATTACCCAGCGCTGCTTGTATCAGATTAATGGATTTGTTGCATGTTTGGATACCCATATTTAGTTATCCAATGAAGCATGCATCAGTTGAATAAGTTTTGCTGTATCTACGTGTTTCTTTACATATATACTGCCGCTCATATTAGAGTAATAATGTTTACTGCATGTTTAGTTACCCACTTCCGCTCATATCACTGTTTCTTTATTCTTGTTGCTTCGCAAGTCTGAGAATAAACTGAATTTCAGCCTTTCTCTTTTTTGTTTAAGGATTCTTAATGGTAATGATAATATTTCCTTGACGTAAAGATATGCATTGCAATAAAGAATAGGCCTTTAAAGGATGTAACCAAATTCATTATTCAAAGCTTTATTTCAGGCAAAAGTTAGTTAGGCTAAGGCTAGCGTAGCGAATTGTTACGGGTCTTGATTTCAAAACAGAGGGAACTTCCTGACTGAGTTCGCTCCCCCGTGAATTTACCCACAATATTAAAATTCCCTCACAGATATGGGAGAAAGATGTGTAAGTGCTAGATAGGTAAATTCATAATGCATAAAGTTATGATCATTTTTCAGCAAGAAAAAGCGAGCATGTCCTAATGTAGATTTAACTTCGCTGAGTGATAAAACCTCCGCTTTCTTTTCTAATATTCATAGGGGCACTTATCACTTCAAAGTAATGTTGTATGTATATATATATATATATATATATATATATATATATTATATATATATATATATATATATATATATGTGTGTGTGTGTGTGTGTGTGTGTGTGTGTGTGTGTGTGTGTGTACATGTGTGTGCTTGAGTGTGTATGTGTGTAAGTATATATTTAGTACGAATTTCAAAAGTAATATTTTTATGTAAGGTATAAAGTTCAGAAGTTATATTTTTTGTGTAAGTTACAAATTTCAGAAGTAATATTTCTATATTCTATATAAATTTCGAAGTATAAACGAAGTTGAAGAATTTTCAACAAATTCAAAGATTAAACGGTCACTTGCAATGCTGACAAAACAAAAACGTCAAAAGAAGTAAAAAAAAAAACGTATCCTCCAACGTTGAAAAAGGCAGTGATACCAAACCAGAATGCTAATTACCCTTTCAGATCCACTGATATGAAAATGTAACTAGAGCACGCGCGTGCAGCGTCAAGAAATACCATCAATTAACCGTGATTTTGAGATAGCAAAAGCACGGAAGTAAAAGAACGAAAGCAACATTTGATCGTGAAATGAAAGGTGGGAGTGAGGTAGAGCGGAAGGTGTTGAGGGGGTTTGTGAGGAGGGAGAAGGAGGGTGGTGGAGGGGTGTGTAAAAAGGAAAGGGGGAGGGTTGAAAGAGTTGGGAGTGGGGTGGAATGAAAACGTGAAACAAAAGACGCGCGAGGAAAACTTTCAGCTTCGAGGTACGAAAGGGAGGTTTAATGACACACACACACACACAAGTGCCTGCGCACAAGTTCCACGGAGAAAGTTTTATCATTATTTTTTCCTTCCGTCACATATATTTTTACGAGAGGCCCTTTTTTTCGCTGCAGAGACTTAATTATATTAGTAAGCGGACGGGAAAAGTATAGACGGAATACACGAAAACCTGAGTCGGGGTTTTGATTAAAACTTTACTTCGGTTGGTGGTTCCTTCGAAAACGGGGAGTAGAAATTGAAACAGACTTCATGACTTTTTATTGAAAGTCCATTTAGATGATTTTGGACTTCTTGGACTTGTCACGTCCCTTACTCATAATGATTACATTTATTATATAGCTGTGGTGTTGCAGCTTTTTCTCTGGAAAGTTGTTGAACGAGTTAAAACCCAATAAAATTTTTCCCTTTGTGGATTTGGGACAAATAATAATAATAATAATAATAATAATAATAATAATAATAATAATAATAATAATAATAATAATAATAATAATAATTATTATTATTATTATTATAAAGTCCTATATAACTTATCCTGCATAATCCTTCTTCTTGCAGAAGTATTTTCTCTTACTTTCAATGTCCAGGAATGAGTTTGTCTCTAAAAACAAGGAGTTTTATATATATTAATGTTAGTGTCAATTTTCATACCGAAGGTGACATATAATTTTCGTGTCTTATTGGGAATATAGAGTTTACTTATGCAACAGTCGATTGCATCAGATTATATAGCGGGGAAAAAGAAAGGGTTAAAAAATTCCAAAGTTTTGTCATGAATTTAGTAAAACAAGAGTTTTTCTTACCATTATGACCAGCGTACAATAATAGTTTCCCTTTTTCATTTGCATTGTTAGCCACGAAAAAATTAAATACAAGGGACTCGCGTCATGAGAATGAATATTTATAAGGAATCTTTCCTCCATGCGAACTCGAACTCTCGTGACGCCAAGCAGAACTTTGTCAATCAAACAGCAACTTTTCCTTAGCCGTTATCTCTCATTTGTAACAACAGACCTGGAGCTACAGCCCTTCCAGGCAGTAGAAGAATTCTGGAAACAAGAGAAAAAAAAAAACAGGAAAAAAATGATATAAATAAGACACCGACGCTTTACATTATAAAAAATTATAAAAAAAGAAATTATTGCTTGAAGCTTCAGAAGTCCCGAATTTTCGATGACACACGAATCGACTGCGTCATATTCCTCGAGCATTGGCTTTCGAAAACGAATGGAAATGAGTCGCCTGAAATCGTTACTACTTTTACATTTGGAGGAAAATAAATGCTCCGATAGAATAAGAGGGAATGCGAGAGGAAATAAGAGACGAATAAATAAGAATTTTTTTTTTATTTAATAGTGGCTCCCACTTGCGATAACTATCGCTCTACCAGTAATTTCATCTGTGAGGACCCACAAAAAAATATCGGTGGTCAAGTCTACCGCTGCTGGTGAGAGGGAGTGGCGTTTGACTTTGCTAATTCAATTTTAGAGTTAAAAAGTATCGGTACTTTTGGACTTTTGGGCAGAATTGGTTACTATCATTATCACTATCAACATTATCATCCTTGTATCCTCCTACGCCGTGTGATGTAAAGGGCCTTTTCGAAGTATTGGCACTCTTGTGTTGTCCTCTGTGCATTGATTTCCAAATCTCCAATAAACTCTAGCTTCCTGTGTCTTAGTTCTTATGCCAGTATATCTTGGTTTTGCCAATCTATATATAATATATATATATATATATTACTGGTATCTTTCTTAGGCACGTAGGTATGGTATTCAGTTGTTAATTCCACATGGGAAAAGGAAAATGGTATGTCTCAGAAAAATGCCCAACCAGTTTCGCCCTTCCAATGGACCTGATATAATTTATTATATATGTAATATATAATATATATATATATATATAATATTAAATATTATATATATAATATATATATATAGATATAAAGTTATATTTTCTTTCAGCACTCTTGCACTCTGTAAGCTATTAAGGTCTCAATTGGACCCTTTGCCACTCACACCTATTCCAAACGACTGTCGCAGCTTTCAATAGTCCTGTTGATTCGTTATCATTCTTAACCTAAATTATGATTCCGGCATCTACCCTTTAAAGTAGATGAAGTATTTTGAGCAGCACAGCTTTCAAACTGAATCACGTGTGATTGACATTAACACCTTTTCAGCCTCAAATCTCATTTCTTCACCAGACTTCGTGCCCTATGTGTTGCTGAAGAATCTAAACTCGTAATTTAACGCGTCACGACCAGTCATGACTATGAAATTCCAAACCTGCCTTTTTGCAAACCATAATTACAGACATAACAGCGTTCAATTATCTCCACATTAGCTGGCGAGGTAATAATCATCGAGGATATAGGGAAAACTTTCACTGGAGCCTTAACTAGTCACCAAAGCAGTGAAAGTAATAGTATTGATACTTGTATTTTTAGAATCGAAAGAGAACTAAAAGACGTGAAGACTTGCCCAAAGCTCCATCTACCCATTTTTATAAGTTATAAACACATGTCGGCTACTTACCGCACATATGTCACAAACATGTTGAATACAAATCAACAACTTGTTGGTAGACTCAACCAGCACTGCATACAATTATCCAGTATCGTTCTCCACTTGCAGTTGTTGTCCTGTTTTCATTGTTTGCGATATGTATGAGATGTCACCGACATGAGTTTGATATTTATTAACACGATATTGACTCAAGCTTAGAATGTTAACAGGAAACGATTTCTTTATCAATTATGAGTGTTACTTGACGCTAATATTCATATTGCATTTGATAACACTGATTGTAAGTACGATTACTGACAAAATGAAAACTGATGCAAATTGGTTGGAACATTCATATGGTAAAAGATCATTGGTGCAATAACTCACGCAAAGAAAAATTCCACAGACTGAAATGTTATTCTAGTGAGTTTTTAGCACGTGAATATTTGTCTAAAAAAAATCAAGCATTTTCGAACATAAATCACGACGAATATAACTTATTACTGAACCGTTGGTTAAGTATATTGCACATTTTCAAAACGATTTAGCTTCATATACCCAAAGCGGTTTCCTAACACAGACATTCATCACCTGAACGCAACTCTTAGAATATTATTACGATTTGCAATGCATTACGAAGCACATTCTGCTTAACATGTTTCTAAACTCAGCTTTGAAATTGCCTCAGCTTCTGCTGCTGCCGTTGCTGCTGCTGTGCCTGCAGCATTTTGCAACTTATAACTCCATAACTTTGCGGGGGATGGAATCCCGGACTGGAATTCCAGACTGGAATCCAAGGGCCTTTCCTTTCGTTCTGGATTCCGTGCTTCTTGCCCAATGCGCTACTAGCATAAATCATTTGCGTACTTGGAATTACTTCCTTTCTGCAACTTCATATCATGCAGAGCAACAGTAGCTGTGGCATTGTTATCAGGGTAGAGTTGAGCTTCATAATAGAATTAGCGGGTTACTGAAGATATGAAAATTTGGCTTTCCTCGTTCTACACTGGAGTTTCATAATAATTGGAAAGACTAGAAAATTTAATGCCAAAAAAAAAAAGAAAGTGGTAATAGCCTTTTCTGATTCTCTTTAATATTTCCTTATATATTCATTTTCTAATATATTTACATACACATATTTATCTATTTATCAAGTTTAATTAATTATGGTTATAATATTAATATTCATGTATCTATGCTTCATAATCATCATTCTAAATTTCGTTATTTCTTATAATAAAAAAATTCCCATTCCTATCCAAGACATTACAACAAAGTGTATTCCAATGCAACCACGAAGATCCAACCTACAAAGCGAAGGGAATAAATACCGTTAAGCTTAATATTCTTGCCAAAATATCAAGAGCCTTTAAATAAAATTGATTTTGCGAGCGTTCCATTGCTAGTAAAAAAATATTATACAAAAACAGGACAATCTGGATACAT
The DNA here is from genome assembly GCF_015104395.2 of Macrobrachium nipponense. Lineage (NCBI taxonomy): Eukaryota > Metazoa > Arthropoda > Malacostraca > Decapoda > Palaemonidae > Macrobrachium > Macrobrachium nipponense. The sequence continues at coordinate 44,556,361 of NC_087221.1, forward strand.
TTCTGGCCGACTTTTCACTTCACTGCGTCCGCCACATGCAATGTTTGAGAGCTATTCTCTTTTAATAAAAATAGTTATTTACTTTCGGGAACTGAAACGAAATGGAGACATTATCGATAGTTTTTTAGGGGCTCTCAGCAAGAATTGCATGAGGATATATGAAAGTTCTTAAGCCATATTTAACTTCAAAATATTATTGGGACCCTTTCAAATAGGATTTTGTTGGATATTGTCTTTTTTTTAAGCTGTCATTTAGCATATCTGCTATAAGAAACATTATTCACCCAGAATTTGGCGCAAGACTCCCAACAACAACATCTTTATTAACAGTTCATAAAAACTCATTCAGGTTGCTATTTCGGACAAAGGAAGGTTATCAGTGTTCTTCAACCTTGCAACTAGCACCAGCAGCCTGTTGCAAGCGGCAACTGGTCAGAAATGGGAGGAAAAGATTTCCATTTACCGATCTATAAAGCGCATGTCACCGCAGTCTCGCGCTGACTCTTAACTATGAAAGACGTGAATTTTAACCGGTATAAAAACACCAAAATGGAACTTTTTTTCCGAGACTTGGCTCTCGGAAATCACTGGAATTATGAGCGAGCATTTTCCGATAGCTTTTGCAACACATTCCAGTCCGCTCTAAGCATCATGCTACTTCCAAAAGCGCATTTTTCTAAAGCCTAAGTTAGCGACCTTCGGATTGTGATTCCTGACTCGTGGCGAGATATTCGTGATTATTAGATGGGGGTCTTTGGAAGCAGTTTACAATCTAGAGATAAAAATTATTTTAGTGTTTTTTTTAATTTATCTTATAAAGGAAACAGAATACTTTCCAATTTACGCAGATGTTTATTGTAAATTAGTTAGACACTAATTCAAGTTGGCCTAGCAATGCCTCCCTTTCCCAAATCTTATCATATTTTTCATTACCGCCATAAATAAAGTTCATAATTAGAGAAACCGCTTATTTTTTCTCCCTCTCCCTTCAAACGGATATCCAGAATTATCGTTCCTTTTTTTTCTGATTCCCTCCAAAGGAAAATCAAATTGCAAACGACGAGAGATAATGCAAATATTTATGACAGTGAAAGGACTCCATGAGTGTCTCTTCTTAAAAAAACTTTTTTATTTCTTGTCCGTTAGTTTATCCCACTCATTTTCAAGTCTAGAATGGTTAATGATCATTCATGCATTTATTATGTTCTTTACCATTTTTTCTATTGATGGGGAGAGACTACAGTAATCCTTCAGACGTTTCTTATTGTTTTTTCAACCTGTTCTTTTACCAAATTAATTTTGTGAAGGTTTATTCTTTCCCACGCGTGACTGATCGCTTACTATAACACCAAACTTTAAAAGTACGCCCCCATCTTCCGTCATCTACGCACCACCTCTACATCATTTGACACGACAGCAATGGAATTACGGGTCGAATTTATTGTCCAGCGATAAGAACCCTTAATAAACCCGTCATTATGACCTAGGTGTCTATTACAGGTGATTTACGCCGTCGCAATACAGGTTTCTTGAGCATCGTTTGCATTCCAACCGCCACGTAAACGCCAGGTTGGAGAGAATGACAAATGGCTCTTCGATGGTAGATCCCGCTTTGTGGCGTTTTGGTTTAAAAGCTGACAGAGAAGTATTCTGGCCGTCATAGTATTTTGGCAAATCAATAACTGTACGTCCAAATTGTTGGGCAATTTGGGTTGACCCTGGGTCGGGGGAGGGGGGGTTATGTAGGGATTGGGTACTTTGGAATGCCGACAAATTACGTAACAAGTGGATTGAGATGGTTTACGCATACTGGATTTTCTTGGAGAGGTCTGATTGGGGTGGCGATGGGGTCCATGTAAGTTGTTGTAGTTCTTCTTCTTCTTCTTCTTCTTCTTCTTCTTCTTCTTCTTCTTCTTCTTCTCGGCAAGGACGCCGGAAATGACTCGTCTCGTTCGATTCCCTTGATAGTTTCCGAGGGCCTGAACATTTGTTGACGCAACGCATAAGCAAAGTTTTGAACGCTCAAGGGAATGGTTGAATGTGGACGTCGATGAAATCCTTCAGTCATAGTGACGAACCAGTTAAGAATGAATAGCTAAAAGCAAGGGGAGAGAGAGAGAGAGAGAGGAGAGATGAGAGAGAGAGAGAGAGAGAGAGAGAGAGAGAGAGAGAGAGAGAGAGAGAGAGATTAATCTTTCCCTCGTCATTCTAATTCCCATAACATTTACGTAAAACATTTGCCCATGCCAATCTATTCGTTAAGATACCTTCCTTTCCATTTACAAATTATCTCTTAAAAATCCAATCGTGAATGGATTAAGGAATCTTCCGCGCTTTCACCAAGCACCTTCCATCGATCGGCATAGGCTCCCTGTCCAAAAGAAGAATAAAATTCCCTCAGCCAAAAATGGCCAAGTCATAGTTGAGAAGCTTCGTTCTCTCTCTCTCTCTCTCTCTCTCTCTCTCTCTCTCTCTCTCTCTCCCCTCTTCTGGCCTCGGGGCTGTTGGAGCTGAGCAATACACATCAATCATGGCGAACATTAAGGGAATCAAAAGTATCAACAGAATGCGCTGGAGAGGTTTAACAATTGAGTGATAGTGATGTTGATTGTGTCGTTTTTCTTTTTCTTTTTTCCTCCCTCTATATTTTGACTGATTCTTCTTCATGCTACTCTTGTAGGAATTTGATATTGTTATTGTTATCTTTGGATGAGACTGTTTGGTTATGTTAACCTTATGCCTGTATAGGTGACCTCTTCTTTAAAGCCTCCTACGAGACTAAGAATATTATTATTATTATTATTATTATTATTATTATTATTATTATTATTATTATTATTATTATTATTATTGATGGTGATCTCCCGTTGATACTGTATCAACGATTTTGTAGCGAGATCACCATCTACAGCCCCGATGTAGTCTCCGGATATATTAAAATACAACCAAATAGAATATTATTATTATTATTATTATTATTATTATTATTATTATTATTATTATTATTATTATTATTATTATTATTTTATACAACGTCCACACATTCCTGACCAAACTCGTAGAGCCATTACCTTGCAAAGCAAGCTTTCACAAAATAGTATGCTCATATTTGTTGAAGGACAAAAGCATAAGAGAAGAAGGGAGAAAAGAGGTATATAAAAAGCAAATAGCAATAAGAAAATAATAAACAAATAATGATGAGATTTATTCCAAGGGTGAAAGTATTCTATAAATGAGAGATTCAGACTTAATAGTTAGTCCTTCGTCGTTGGAAAGTCACGCTAAAATGACCAGGAGTGAGCAAAAAAATATAAAATAACAAAAAAGTAACAAAATACATCGAGAAAGATCATAGGCTTCGTCTCCAAGGAGAACTTGTACGTTTATCTCAAATGGAAAGTACTTATCAACTCTCGTCAAAGTCACCTTAGCAAATCAATTCGCCTTAAAAGTCGTTTTGAGAGCTTTCGCTACGACCTAGTCGCAGCTGCCGTTACGCCGGGATTAATATCTGTTTTTCTTTTTCTTTGATCCTTCTTAGCAGTAATTGGATACGGGGATTTGTTCTGGTGTATGGCAATCTAAACCTTGCGTCATTTTTATACCGTTACGCCCCCCTCTTCTGCCAGAGTCGATAACTACAAGCTTTTACCTTCGAGCTTTTGACAAACCCAAGGGGCGATTACACCTCACATAACTTAAACCTCAATCTCGAAACCGAGGAGCGCCTCGAAACCATTCTCCCTCATCCTCAAGGGGCAATTTTTACATTTAGTTTTTAGAAACTAACCAGAGACTTGAAACCATTCTCCTCACCCACTCCAAATTTTAGCTCAGATCTCGAAACCAAGCTTTGATGACTGGATCCCACTCGAAACCGTTTCTTCTCGAAACCTCGCAGTGATTTCAAAACCCAGTCACCCTACATACCTCTTGTTTAGAAACCCAGGAGTATTTGGAAACAAGTCTCCTTAGAAAAAGGGTTTAGAAACCCGGTGGTATTTGGAAACAATTCTTCCTACAAAATCTGGTTTAGAAACCCAGTGGTATTTGGAAACCAATCTTCCTACAAAATCTGATTTAGATACCCAGTGGTATTTGGAAACTAATCTTCCTACAAAATCTGGTTTAGAAACCCAGTGGTATTTGGAAACCAATCTTCCTACAAAATCTGATTTAGAAACCCAGTGGTATTTGGAAAACAATCTTCCTACAAAATCTGGTTTAGAAACCCAGTGGTATTTGGAAACCAATCTTCCTAGAAAATTTGGTTTAGAACCCAGTGGTATTTGGAAACCAATCTCCCTAGAAAATTTGGTTTAGAAACTCAGTGGTATTTGGAAACCAATCTTCCTACAAAATTTGGTTTAGAAACCCAGTGGTATTTGGAAACCAATCTTCCTACAAAATCTGATTTAGAAACCCAGTGGTATTTGGAAACCAATCTTCCTACAAAATCTGATTTAGAAACCCAGTGGTATTTGGAAAACAATCTTCCTACAAAATCTGATTTAGATACCCTGTGGTATTTGGAAACCAATCTTCCTACAAAATCTGGTTTAGAAACCCAGTGGTATTTGGAAACCAATCTTCCTAGAAAATTTGTTTTTGAAACCCAGTGGTATTTGGAAACCAATCTTCCTACAAAATCTGGTTTAGAAACTCAGTGGTATTTGGAAACCAGTCTTCCTAGAAAAATTCCCTGATTTAGAAACCAGTGGGATTTGGAAACCAATCTTCCTAGAAAATTGTGAAACTACCCAGTGTATTTGGAAACCAATCCTTCCTACAAAATCTGGTTTAGAAACTCAGTGGTATTTGGAAACCAGTCTTCCTAGAAAATCTGATTTAGAAACCCAGTGGTATTTGGAAACCAATCTTCCTAGAAAATCTGATTTAGAAACCCAGTGGTATCTGGAAACCATTCTACTTACAAAGCTCTGGCTTACAAACGCAGTTGTGTTTGGAAACCATTCTACCCACAAACTTCTGGTTTAGAAACCCAATCTAAAACCAAATCAGTGACTGAAACCAAACTTCACCCTCGACCCCTCCAGACCTCCCTCCGCTTTCTTAGAAACCCGAACATCATCCGAAACCCATTACCTGAGATTATTGGGATCAATGTCACTGGGCAATCGCTTATAGGAAATTCCACTGGTGAATTGGGGAAGAATTTGAGTCTGGAAACTGGTCCTATGACGTAAGTTTAGAGGGCACCACTATCTCGGCTTCCTTTTTTTCCTTTGAGTCACTTTCATTAGGGCCAATACTTACAAATTACTGAACAGGTTTTTAAAAGAGAGAGAGAGAGAGAGAGAGAGAGCATATCAGCAAAAGGTACCTAATTAATATTCACCCACAATTCCGATTACCCCTACAAGTCAGAATTGGCCCACAAGTCAGAATTCGCCCACTAGTCAGAATTCGCCGACAATTCCGAATTCCCTCACAATTCCGAATTCGCCCACAAGTCTTAAGGAATGCTTATGTTCGGAAATGTATTGATAAATTCCACTCATATATATGATTTCGTCGTATTATATTAAATTTCTTGTTTCTTTCACTCTGGCTCTCATTCTTAATGAACCGACTTAATTACTTACAAAAAGAAATGAGAGAGAGAGAGAGAGAGAGAGAGAGAGGAGAGAGAAGAGAGAGAGAGAGAACGAAAAACATGACTTTGACAATAAAAAAAACAGTTCATACCACTTTCAGGTTTTTGGCAGCCATACCATGCCACCCTCACCTTCACCTCATAGCCTGAGGAACGTTTCGATGTGTCACGAGAAACTATTGACTCATTCTGATGGCTTCTGTCTGGTCTCATCGTGATCCACTGACTCTCATATTTGATTCTTGATGCCAGTTCAGTGTTTCAGTGAGATTATTTATAGCGTTTGGTTCGCCTTATTTGTTTTGTCTCATTATGATTTTCTTATTTATTATTTAGTTTTTCTATTTATTTACTTATTTACTGTTTTGTTTATCTATTTATTAACTATCTTTTATTCATTTAACATTCTTTCTTTCTTTATAGTCACATGCTTAATCCACCAAAGTTTTCCAGTGGATTTTCAGATTGAAAGCACATATAGCTACTTAATAATTCCACTGATATATTTGCTAAAATAATAAACCGAAAGTAGTTTTATCAATAATCATATCTCGTGTCTAGTTTCTTCAATTTTTTAAGATCTTGCCTGCAGCACACGCACAGGTAACCCATGCATGACTTGTCAATCGTATTCCCAAAATAATATAAACATTAAGAGCAGGCATTTCGAAATATCAGGTCACTGGGTCTTATACGAAGATCTGGAGTGTATTTCCCGACCCTAACATTTGACCTTTGAGAAATAGAGGAGAGAGAGAGAGAGAGAGAGAGAGAGAGAGACGAGCAGAGAGAGAGAGAGAGAGAGAGAGAGAGAGAGAGAGAGAGAGAGAGAGAATGATCTTACAGTTGCTAATACTTTCCAATCATTCAGCTCTGAGTTGTAATTACCGAGTGCACAGTCATCCTCCCCGCCATTGACTTAGGTTAAAACTTATTACTAGACTCAGCTGCTCCAACGAGAGACTGAAAGTTTGCTGATTGTGGTTAATATTTCCTCGATCTTTGGCGTCCTGTTGTGACTCCTAATTGGTCCTCTGTCCTGAATCCTAAAACCTGATTTCCTTCAGGTTGCAGAACCTGTCACTTCATTGAAGACTCGACCATTTTTCCTCCTTTGCCCTTTTTTTCATGTTCTCCGGCCCTGGGCTGGAAAAGGGGTTTAAGTTTGACATTTTGAAAGGCATTTAAAGTAAGAAAATTAATCTTGTTTGTACATCCTTGCCTGTACTAAAACCTGATAAAAACAAGGTGTGCTGACCACATCCCTGGTGACTTGTAGAAAACTCAGTTTTCCTGGTACTTGCAACAGTTGAGTGAAAGCATTAATGACTCGTAACGAGACATGAATCAAATAAAGCATGAGTATCGTGTGTTCTTCTTGGGACATTGTGATGAAGAAAGATACAATTGTTATTACATCAAAATCATCAGCTTCAGAAACCGTTGGACAATAATTTCGAGTAATATCTTTGTATCGCCTATACACTAATTACACCTTGCAAAGTGAATTACTTGAAGTCTTTAGGATTCACAGGAGAAAGGGAAAACTATTCTTTATTCCTGCCGTTACTTCAGAGCCACGTCGAACACTGTAAGCGAGAGAGATAACTGCAGACTATGAATATGCAGATGAGCTTTTACCTTCTTACATCAAACTTTGCATTTCTAAAGAACTCTGGCAATTATGAAAGGAAAGGCACGTCTCCATTCTTGTGATTAATAGGTCTAGGGAGAAAATCATTTCTTAAAAACTGTTTTTTCTTTTCTGTACATTTGATTTATTAACATTGCTTTATTTAATTACAGTGATAGGTGTGGGATAATGTTAAGTTATTTTTAGAAAGTATCTCAAATATCATTAAAATCAATAGGTATGATACATACAAGATAATAAAAACAAATTAAAGAAATCACAGGGCCCAGTTTATGAAAAGTAACAGCGTCAAAAGCCCATTAAATAGAAATAAAATCTATGTGAAAAAGGGCTCAGGTAAACAAAAGAAATAATGAGATAAACTGTCAGAAAGCAGAGAACGTGAAAAATGCCTCAAACAATCGAAGAGAACAATCAGAATAGATTAAAAAACGGGGTGAACGTGATAGCCATCCGCAGCGCAACTCAATAATGGACCACAGATAAAGATGACACAATAGATGCAGGGTGAAAGGGCGAGAATAGGTTTTAAAGAGGATAGAAAAAAATTGAGAGCAGGCAAACGTGTGATAGACAAAAGAATCGCGAGCAGAAAAAGACGGAAAAAAAAAAGAAGTGCACGAAGGCAAAGCACTGAGAATGGGACGGTGGCTGGTTTAAAAAATACGGAGGTAACTGCTTGCTTGCGAGAGAATTAGGTTACGTTTAAGACGAGCGCTGTCTACCAGGCCGGAAAGATGCCAGAGACACAATGGATTTATTATCATGTTGAATGTGCCGTCTAGATTCGAAAATTCTCTTTCGTGTGTCTCTTTTTATTTTTTAAATAAATCATAATCGTAGTTGTGGCATGAGTCTTCACTTTGAGATTGTTCGCTTTTTCGGAGATAGGTCGTTGAAGATTTTCGCACATATCAGGAATATCTGTTGATATGGTAATATTTTAAGGCAATAAAACTGTAACAAACTTCATATTTTTTATCATCGAAATCAGATGTAAAGTTTGGGTGAAATTGGTTTCGATATTTTCAGTGACTTTCCTTATTGATGTGTCGTTGTTTTTTTATAGCTGGCAATTTGCGGAAAAATGCCTGGACTATTATTATTATTATTATTATTATTATTATTATTATTATTATTATTATTATTATTATGTATTATATTACTATTATGATTTATTATTATGATTATTATTATATTATTATTATTATTATTATTCATTATTATTATTCATTATTATTATTATTATTATTATTATTATTATTATTATTATTATTATTATTATTATTATTATTATCACAATCTCCCAGAACTTGTCTGAAAAGTTGTTCTTATCCCATAGGTGAAAATTCAAACCAAGTAACGCTAAAAAAGTTGAAGAGCTGATGTGAAAATGTAATGACCCATAAGCACTGCATACAGTTAGTGAAATCCATACTCAGTTAATGTTAAAGAAGTTAAACAGCGGTACCTTAATTGGGAATTCAAGGGATCTTTAGTACCTAGTACAGCTTATCTCACTTGAATAAAGAAGCATCTGATAATATCCTTACTAAATAATTAATTGATATTAGGTATCCATTCACCCACAACAATCTTGGAAGCGACAAAAGTAGTTGATGCTGCTCTTAACGAAAACATGTAGCAGTTATAGCAGCAGAAATGGCAGTACCAGACACTACTGCTTTTCAGTGTCCACTAAATCGCAACAATACCTTTGACATGTAATCGGGGCAGAAATGGGACATCCCAGTGACTTACGTCGAAGGGGACATCTGTGATAAGGTGCTGGAAGTCTCCTGTTACCTGACGTCTGACAAGACGTCTAGAGAAACGCGCTTGACGTCGTTTGTGACGAGATCTGACGTCAAAATGGACAGGTGTTTGTTGAGAGATGAAGGTGGAAAGTGAACGAAAAGGACAGAAAATTTCATTAAGGCTTTTTAAAGCTGCAATTTTCAAAAAATATTAAAATAGAGATTGGACGAAAAATAATTGTTTTTGAGGAAAGCTAAATAGAAAACAAATGGAAAACTATGGAAGAATGGAACATAAGTAACAAACGAAGAACTAGCAAAACAAGAAATGATTAAAACATGAAATAGTAATATGAAAGATTATGGTAAACAGAAGCAAAAGAGAGAATAAAGCTGATGCATTAATTTTGGTATTTGAATATAATGAATAATAAATAAAGGAATGTGTCCTTTAGAAATGGGCTCCAGTGAAAGTACTTTATTGAAAGTTGAATATATATATATTATTCATATATGTATATATATATAATATATTATAATATATATTATATATAATAATTATATATATGTATATATATATATATATATATAATATATATATATATATAGATATATATATATATACATAGATAGATATATATAGATATAGAGATATAGAGGAGAGAGAGAGGAGAGAGAGAGCGAGAGAAGAGAGAGAGAGAGAGAGTGAGAGGAGAGGAGGAGAGAGAGAAGAAGGAGGGAGGATGAAGAGGGAGAGGAGAGAAGGAACTTTGAAACCTTACATGGAATGCAAAGGCTTTGGTAAAGTTAAAGTAGTTTTATTAGTTATGAGATTTATTGAGTGGTAGTTTATGGTGAAATATCTCAAGAATTGTCAAATAACAAACATTTAAAAAAAACTATATTTCAGAAAGCTTTTATGATATTTAGGAACGAAATGCAGCATTCAATCGATGACAAATCTGATTTAATGAGTTCCTGGATTACAGAAATTAAGCGAAGTCACTATACTGAGTAAATAAATTCATAAATCTTGGTGTCACTTGGCCATTCCAAAAAGTCCTTTTCGTGGAAGTTTCATAGCAATTTGTTGGTCGTGAATCAAACAACATTTTTATTGTAGATACATTTTAAAGGTAATCTCGTTTCCTGAAGAAACTAGTGATAATGCGAAAATAATGCAGTGTCTTCTTGTATAGAGCACTTTTAGCGCATCAGAAATATATCAGACACCAATGATAAGCGAACATCGTCATCCGGATTCCAAATTCCCTTCGTAACCTGTCACAGCGCATACTTGCAAGATAGGCAATGAAGTTCTGTGGGTGTAGACTGCATAAATTGTTCTTAAAATTCCCTGTTGTGTGTTTTCAGTTTCCGTATCTTTTCCATAAAACTAACTGGAATATGTCAGCTGCGGAGGAATAAATCTAAGTACAGAACCAAAATCTACGTTAATAAACGACCAAGAAATCTCATATTCGTGAGCAACAAACACTTTAAAGAAGTTGTTCCGAAAAACACATTTTAAAGAAAGCTCACTTTATTATGTCGTGTTGAGGTCTCCCGTAGCTCTCGTTAAAAAAATGATAATAATAATAAATTTTGAAGTAAAAAAAAGTATTGTATGAACTGGTCTGAATAAAACCCATAGAAATGCATCCTTATTATAATTTTTGTGTAAGGAGAAAGCTAGGTGCCAAGTTTATTATAAATATATGAGGTACAACAAACATACAACGAAGACAAAAGTAATGTATTTGTCACACTGATCCCTAAACTGAAGCAAAAAAAAAATTAAGTTCTCAAAATCTATTTTGCTGTCAAACCTCAGAAAATTGGGAGCTTCATTTAGGTGAGTCGTGGTTTTTCTTCAAAGAAAATCCAGTGGTTTTATATGGGCTTTATTCAGTCCAGTTCAAACAACGATTTTTTTCAACATCGTATATTTGCGAGAGCGACGGGAGACTTCAACACGACAAAACAAAATGAACTTTTTTATTTCTTGTCCAGAATTACTTTTTTAAAGTGTTTGTAGCTCATGAATATGAGATTTTTTTTCTTTACTTAGATTTTGCTCTCAAAGGAGCATCATAACTTCTTTTAAAGCATAAGGAATAATTATCATTTCAATTTTATTGTAGTACATAAAATAATAATTTAAGAATTTTCTGCAATTATTGTACTTGTGCATGGACCTTGCTGGTCTTGAGTAAACGACTTAGTATGCATTAAAGACAGTAAAAACAAGAGACTTAAGCTTATGAAGCCCCCTCTACTAACATTCTGTTAACTGCATTAGAAACTGCATTGCAGTTAATGGCCATAATCCCAGCTATGTTGAACTAGCATGGTATCCTTAGACAGTGAATCGTAGACTCTCTAACGTTCCTTAATTCATATTTGTAAGAATCACTGGAGTACGCGTGGTATTCAAATCTTTGTAGGCCAACACACTTCTGGTTGAACAGGTTCTCGAAAGCACTGAGCTGTACTTTTGCCTTTGACGTGTGGATTGCAGTACAGGTAAACCATTGTGGTTGTTAATGTTATTTTCATAATAAAATTGATCATTTTTATTTTATTTTTACCCTCCTGGTAATTGTATGAATATTCGGGCGTCTGTCTGGGAATAATTTATGCCACAAAGAACTGGTTCCGTTCAACTAAGTGTAGATTCGAATGCCTCTTTGTAGTTAATTCGTAGGATTACATAAAGCAAACAAATCAGAATCACATCTGTTTCAAATTCATGACGGATGTAATTTCGATATTATTATTATTATTATTATTATTATTACTTATTCTTATTATTATTTTATTATTAATTATTATTATTATTATTATTATTATTATTATTATTATTCGTATTTAGATTCTTACGGACTACTACTATTTCAATAGCAGCAGTAGTAAATAACAAAACAAAATCAAGAAAGCAATTGCAAGATTTCACAGCCACTCTGCACGCACGTTAATTGCCCGGAGTCGACCAGACGTCGAGTAATACTTCAAGGAAATCTATAAAAAGTAATAATTACTCTACAAAAAAGAGATAATGAATAGCTACGCGACCTAGAAGTAAATTGATTGCTGCTAATAAAACTTTGAATAAAGGAGCTTTTTTTTTTCCTCTGTTCGTATATTATCTAATCATACTTTTTTTGTTTTTTTTTTCTAAGAATTAGAACAGGCCTCTTTGTGACCCATTCCCCCTTGTACCAGGCTCAATTTTATTTTATTTTTTATTAATAACTTTAAACAAAAAAAAAATCTACTAAAATTTCCTTCAGCTGTAGGGAGAGGTAACATGGAAACTTGAAATTCGAGACGAGGTTGATAAGTTAATAATAACATTTGAAAGAATTTGATGTCTTCAGTGCCCTTGCCGGAGGCTGGGTTGTAGGGAGATTAAAATCTGTTAAGTGTTGAAATGAACCTATGAAAAGAAATTGAGTGCTTGTTCTACAAGTAGAAGAATCTCTCTCTCTCTCTCTCTCTCTCTCTCTCTCTCTCTCTCTCTCTCTCTTTCAGATATACATCTATTTGTCAGTGAAATGATACTATCAGAAGAGTTAAGATTCAAAGTTTCTGTAACTCTCTCTCTCTCTCTCTCTCTCTCACACACACACACACACACACATACACACACACAGAATAAAATAGATTAGGCACTGCAAAGATAGTTAAAGAAAGTTTACATTAATAGCTTCTGGAATTTCAACTCTCTCTCTCTCTCTCTCTCTCTCTCTCTCTCTCTCTCTCTCTCTCTCTCTCTCTCTCTCTCTCTCAGCAAAAAAATGACATTTTCATACAGCGATATGAGACTAAAAATAAAAAAATCAAATTAGGGTCTATTCTAATGTCATTCCACAATACTAGTGTAAGATTGAAATAGATAAAAATACATATATTTAAAAAAAAAAAAAAAAAAACAAAAAAAAAAAAACTATTTCTATTCAAGCGTCATATGACCTCTGAAGGAAAACTTGGGTTTATTTACTACAAAGAACTTCCGGATATAAACAAGAAAATAACAAATAACAATTTCAGATTTACAGTTAAAGATAAGGGATTTTTATATTATTACTGACGCTCTGTGATATTGCCACAAATAATAATAATAATAATAATAATAATAATAATAATAATAATAATAATAATAATAATAATAAATGCTAGACCAACAGCTATAACACCCAGAGCAACTGGAAGAATAAGAGCAAGTGTGTAGCAAAACTAAACAGACCATTATCATATAAAGCAACGCATTGTTAATGAGGGCAGATATGCCCTCCACGGTAAACAAGTCTTAGGGCCTCTCTCTCTCTCTCTCTCTCTCTCTCTCTCTCTCTCCTCTCTCTCTCTCTGTCTTTGCTTCTTTGCTTTTAGAAAGTGGAATACCGGTTCTCCCAGAAGCCGCTCTTCCAAATCACCTTGGTATCTTTCCAAACATCCTTGCCAGTCTTTTACGCTATGACTCTGCCTTTCTTATATTATACTTTTTTTTTTATCTTATTTTTCTTTCTTCCTATATTCTCGCTTCGCCACATCCGTATTTGCCTTCCCTTGTTCTTCTTCTTTTTCTTCTTCTTCTTTCTGGTACTTTCTCCAGGTCGAAGGATGAAACGATTGGATTACTAATCGTCTGGTCGCAAAAGGATGATGGATTAGTTGCAATGTGGGTTGGTACAGAGGTAAAATTGATTTGAGCGCGCGGTGTGAAATAGCAAGTTGACCACTGGGCTTCCTTCCACATCCCCTCCCCACCCCCACTCTCTCTCTCTCTCTCTCTCTCTCTCTCTATCTCTCTCTCTCTCTCTCTCTCTCTCTCTCTCTCTCTCTCTCCTCTCTCATACATACTACGTACTGTCACTCTCCGTAACTGCCTTCATTGGCATACCACTTTCATTGTTGCAATTCGCCGTCTTTCTTCGAAGTCAAAGTATGGAATCTTAATTTACTATTGTTGTCTGTGGGTCAGAGGCATGACGCCCATATAATATATCTAATATATATATATTATATATATAATATATTATATATATAGATATATATCTATATATATTTATATATATGGGATATATCTAGACATATTAAATATATTTTACATGTATATATATATGTTATATATATATATATATATATATATATATATATATATATATATATATATATATATATATATATATATATTATATATATATATATATATATATAGTTGATATAAGCCCAGGCCTACCAAGAACTAAAATTTGACTCATTGAGATTTGAAAACTTCTACTACGAAAGAATATTTCCTGCATATTTTCGTAAGATGAAAAGGAAATCACCTGAACTTTAGCACTACCACGTTATAATGGCTGGCACTTTACCGCGTGCGCCGATGTGTTTCAAATTTGGGGTTATATACAATCTTGTACTCCAGTTACTCTTCTTTGTCCGAACGCTCTTGCACGAGAGTACAAACTCTCAATTCAAATTTACGATCTTTTGCAAGGGCATTTCATTTGCAGCTCACATGCAGTTTCGAAAGCTATGATTCCCTCGAAATCAATAATCTCAAATATACCGATTTTTAGCTCTGATAAAGATTTTTCCCCGGAGACCCCATAAATCAGAGCAAATGGCATAAGCGCTCGTAAAGTGAAGCTGTTATCCAATGTCGTAATTATCGTTGTTTTATTTTTTTATTTTTTTAATAGTAATTGGACTCCAGTTTTCGCTGGTTCGTCTTGGTACTCATTTTCTCAAGCGTTCTGTTTCTTTTCTATTATCGTTTTTAAATTGTCTTTCCATGAGCTTCGTGCAATTTTCTTCTCCTCAGCTTGTTATGTTTTTTTTTTTCTTTTTAACAGTCTCGCTTGTTTATCTTGAAGCTTGTAACAAACTGTTAAGGTCTCTCTCTCTCTCTCTCTCTCTCTCTCTCTCTCTCTCTCTCTCTCTCTCTATCTCCTGCTGTAAGCAAATTCAAAACATAGGATTTACCGAGTCGTACTGAATGATTTGATGTCATCAATTCAGACGCTTCAAAAGACACAAACTCATCCATTCTGATGGTTTTTGTGACCTGATTATGCCCCAAGGCCACTCAGATTCCTTTTAAGGGCCATATTGTGGCCCATGGCCACTTCCAATGAATTCCTAGGAACTAATGGGGATAGTTTTATAGTTTTGAAACACTTCCACGGGGAGTTTGATCCGCTTGTTTGGCGAGATTTTGCAATCGAATCGAAACAATAAAATCTTTTTGGTGACATGCATGAATGGCTCGGTGGATTTGCATCGAGTTTCTTTGCCTTTCTGAAATAATTCAGAGATTTGGAAATATGGGATGGAGTGTTTTAAAATGAAAATATAGGTCTTAGTTTTTTTCAGCAAAAGTATAGATATGAATGTTCTAAAGGGAAAATTTGGTTGAAAGTGTTTTAAAGTGGAAATTTCATTGAAAATATATTAAAAGTGTTTTAAAGATTATAACTGTATCACATGTACGCTCGGCCCCGCTCAAAAAGTTTCATAAAATTTAAATCTTCCAAACTCTGGATTACTGCATGTATAGATAAGTTACAGATGGTATTGTTGTTATTTGTACCGAATGATATTTTCTTTCACCCACTTCATTTTTTTCTATAAATCTGGAAATAAATTAGTGAACTTAATCCAAATGAGGCTAGGCAATACTTTGATGGGTGTCTGCCTATAAATGTCTGATTTCAGTGATGCAAAAACTCCAATGACTTCAGGAGTCGGATGGGAATGGCAATTGTCAACGTCTGGAAAGGCATCAGGGGTAGGCGAAAGGAAACTAGCTGTTCAGTCATGTATTAAAACATTGGAGAAATAGCCTAGATAAAAGAACTGGATTTCGAGCGATGACTGAGGGCTTTCGAGGGAATTCTCTTTAAAAAATTTGCTAATCTGAACCGTGATTAGAAATGTTCCTTAAAGAATTCCCTCAGAGTCGTTTGAGACTTAAAGTTACTTTTACAATACCCACATTTCAAGAGGACAGAGGATTTCTTAACCATGAATAATTGCTTTAATCATTTTCCACTCAGATTTCCAAAGCGATAAACGCACCAGGTTTATTAAAACATGGCCGACTTTCGCGTGAAACCAAAGCGCGTAGTTTTTCTTCGGAATTATAAGCCATTGTTCCCTAGATAGCCTCAACAAAAGGTATCAGCTTTCACATGCAAGCGTTTTAAGCTTTCAAGCATTTTTTTCCTTTTTTAACGCTATTATTATTATTATTATTATTATATTATTATTATTATTATTATTATTATTATTATTATTATTATTATTATTATTATTATTATTATTGTTTGTGTATGCTGGGTTGTGGGGTGTGCATGCCGGATATCTGTATATGCTGGAAGCAGACCTTTCAAAAACGTTGTATTAAAAATAATGGCAGAATTTACAGAATTGATTTTATACAAAATTCTTTCAATTCTCCTTATGAAGTCTATTATTATTATTATTATTATTATTATTATTATTATTATTATTATTATTATTATTATTATTATTATTATTATTATTATTATTATTATTATTATTGTCGGGTTGCCCATATGCTTATTATCAATAGCAGAAGTAGTACAGTGAATGGTAAACACAGTTGTGAATGGCATTTGAAAGCACAAACGATAGTAATACCTCTATTCTCTTTATTGGCCTTTGTGACCTCAATTTCGATCACTGCCGCTTGCACGACATCACTAAGTTTTGCCGCAAGTTTCAGCAGCGCTATGTATTTCAACCATATACTAAACCCTCCTCCTTTATCAGGTCTTGGGTGGCCTTCTTGTTTATTTATCAGTGATGAAGATGTGAAAGAAAAACTGACCCATTTCATCAATGAATAGGAAATGAATGCGCTTTCTACCGACTGCTCGATTTTCCAAGCGACCCAGTTCCGCTCCCATTGACCTCCTAAGGGAATCGGTCTCGTCTGTCTGACAATTTCTTCCTGACGTGTACAGGATCTTCGTTTATCAGACTGATGACATATCCAAGAATATTTCCTTTAGTAGAGATACGCACTGCCCAAAGGCAAAGGGTACGTAATTCAATTAAAATTATGACCTTCCAGTGGTATAAAAGAACAATTTATAGTCTGTGCTATTGCATCTCACGTAGTTAATAGTCATTAATCATGGCTTGAGTGAGCATTCGTCACGCTTGATCTACTACGATAGAATGTAATGGTTTAGGTTTGCTATAACAATTAGACCGTCGGAGTAATCATATGGTATAACAGTTTAATACTTTTTGTTCATTGTTATTTTCTGAATTACCTTTGAAGAAAGATAATGTAGGTTTTTGTTTTGTTGGAGAATAAAAATGAGAAATATGACAGATCTTATAGAACTTGAGTCTTGTTTTAATAAAATAAAAACAGTAGAGCTGAACTGTATAAGATTATAGTTTATGACTTATCGTACTGATGAATAAATAAAACTAATTAAAAAAGGAAAATTCCACTTGGAAAAAGATTGAATCAATCAGTCAATCATAACAACAAAGTCGGCTCAGCTTTCTTTGACAGAGAGAGAAAGAAAGAAAGTGAAGTAGATCATGCATTTCTCTCTCTCTCTCTCTCTCTCTCTCTCTCTCTCTCTGTATGTATGTATGTGTGTGTGTGTGTGTGTGTGTTTGCGGAAAGCCTAAGCCGGCTTCCTTATGTTATGACTGACTGTCTTTCTCCCAAGTGGAATTCATGTCCGCTCTCTCTCTCTCTCTCTCTCTCTCTCTCGCAAACACACCCTGCGCAACCCTCACGAGTTGCTTTCTAATGCAGAGCATCGTCGTTGTCGTCGTTATGCAAAATAACTAAATCGTAAAACTGCCGGGAGATGAATTCGGTCGCCCGATCTGAAAATATTTGAAGAGTCAT
>NC_087221.1:44579296-44601796 GCF_015104395.2 Macrobrachium nipponense
AAATCTGCCAAGCAGTTTGAGTTTCAGGTCGTGTGTGTGTGTGTGTGTGACATTGGACTGACACCCAGATGATGACGTCGTCTACAGACCGACAGCTCTAGATAACGTTTATGATGGACGACTATGTACCCTACCATATATCCGACAATGTATACTCCTATGTATACGTAGTATCTGTGGTAGCTGCGTGTATTTGACTTTTATCTTCATTCCATAAACCAGTGACTAAAGTTGAATTCTGGAGGAGTTTACTGATTTAGTATATGACAGAAAGTTTTATTAGTTAAGGCTGGATATACATAGTTTATTTATACAACTATTGCATGCATTCATTGTGATACATATTTATAGTTAACTTTTGCTGTTGTCTTCATAAATTAGTGAAAGATGTAAAGTTCTAGAAAAGTAAAATTAATATTCAAAGTAATATACCTGTATAAATCTTGATATTGGCTTGGAATATTCAAATTTTTCACATTAATATACTCAAAAATCTTTTTGAAGACAGTTGAAGTGTGATGTTCTGAATTAGCATATCTTTAAGTATATTTCTAAATTTGGTTTATCAGGGTAAAATGATATGATAAAATTATTGATCAAAAAGTTATTATAGGGTAGGGCATAAAAAAAGGATAAAATACAGGCTAATAATTTCCTTTGCAGACCCCCAGGCGTCATTTCGCCCATTGCCTCTTAGCTTTGTTACTAAAACCATTTTTAATAGATTTATTTATTATGAAAATACACGATTTTTTAGATTTTTGAACTAAGTAAAAACCTCAATTTTAAAAATACCTATGTTGTTACCACACCCAAAACATTGTGTTCTTATCCCAAAAAAAAAATAACAGTTTTTAACATTACGTAAGTCTCCCATTGCCACACTCCGGCATGCGATTATCCAAAAAAATAACTCTTTTTAACATTACGTAAGTCTCCCTTTGCCCAACCCGGGCATGAGATAATCATACCCCATGAACTAGCCGCAGTTGAGTGCCCCAGAATAGCAGCCATTTCCTGACCAACCGAAGTATCATGGCAAGTCATGGAGACTTTCTCTTCCTCCCCGAGTTTCATCTGACCTCATGGAGCGAAATATAAGCCGTGGTCTCCTTTTGCCTTAGTGTCCCAGAAGTGGGGAGTTCGACTTAAATAATTCCTCTCTCTCTCTCTCTCTCTCTCTCTCTCTCTCTGTATATATACATTTATATATATATATAATAATAATATATTATATTTATATATATATATAATATATATTATATATATCTAATATCTATATATATATATAATAGATATATATTATATATATATATATATATATATATATATATATATATATATATATAATATATATATAGATATATATATATATATATATATATATATATAATAATATATATATATTATATATATATATATATTCATCATTACTCAACTCTGCCATCCCATTAATGCTCCTATGAGCTCTTTCCTTCCCTCACACCCTTTTAGCATGTAGAGATCTTGCTCTGCAATTATGTGCTCTGGCCAAAAATAGACTATGGTTGTTTTTGCTGTTGTTGCAGCTGCATCTTGCACCCTGTGGTCTCAACTCGCTTTCTACTGTTTATGTCAGCGAGTCAAGTCAGTAAATATCACTGAAGGTCGTTCCCATGTCTTTTTTTTTTTATGTTCCAAAGCAACTCTCAGAATTCTGGGTTAATTGCTTTCTCTCTCTCTCTCTCTCTCTCTCTCTCTCTCTCTCTCTCTCTCTCTCTCTCTCTCTCATGAAGACTACTTTTTCCAGCACTTTCCGGTTCCTCGAATGTTACCCAAGCGTTTCTTCCCAAGACTCTCAGCGGGTGGCAGACGGCATTTCTTCTTCTGCCAATTTTGCAAATTACCTGTGAGCGTAAATTTAAACACTCTCCTCGTCTCCGTTCCCGTCCTCTCTTAAGTAATACCTTGACATTTTAACTTCTCGCCTGAATTGGGCATGATATTCGTCGCTCGAGCTTAATCCTTGAAGTAGCACAATGTTTATTTGCTGCCTGAGTTTGGCGTTTGATATTTAATGCTTGAATTTGGTATCTAATATTATTCATCCTTTCACTTAAGCACTAGATGCCATTATTGCTGGCATTTAGTACAAAGTATCTTAGACCAGTTCCTTACCATTCTATTTTGTCATGCTTAGTAACTGGATTTTCAAAATTAGGAAAATTCACACACATTTCAAATCCCGAAGTCTTCACGTTTTTGTAAAAGCAGAATCACTCGCGTTTCCTTTCATACTTCTATTCAGGATCACGTGGGTGAAGCACTCCTTACGCAATGCCAATTAACCCGGTCACTAATTCGGTAATTCCCTCTTTGAGAACGCAGATTCAGATCGAAACAGGGTGATTATAAGACCTTCCCACCCGAACAAAAAGCTCCTCAAGCCCCTAATGAATATAATTCGGCGTCTTTAGCTTCGCTGTTGATATACCATTTCCCCTTCTTAACTTCTTTCCTTTTTTTTTTTTTTTGGCAAACTGCTCCCTTTCACTCGCGTTTTCCCACCATCCATACTGACGCGCGGTACATTTGGCAAATTAGCAAATGCTGAACCGTTCGTGAACCTTAGATATATAAGCTGCGAGTTCATGATTCGTGCAGGAACTAGAAGACTGAAACTTTGAATCATTTCAAGACTCACGGGTGTATTCTACATCTTTCGCAAGATTCGCAGATACAGCCTTCATGAATATTTAGGAAATTGATAACCTCAAGAAATTGATTGCAAACGCTTCGAATTCACAAGAGCCTGCAGTGAATGTTTTGCAAGTGTTTTCAGAACAGGTACCGATAAATGTTTTTTTTTTCTCTCTCTCTCTCTTCCTATAATGTCGTGTTGCAACCCTGCAGAGCGATAAAGGTTGATGCTTAGCTTATAATACAGGCTACCGGATTGCGCTCGTGCTATTAAAAATAAAAAAAGTAAAAGATTAATTATAACGACTTTGCTCTGCAGAGCTTCTGCAACGCTTGATGTGGCGACTGTCATAAACTACAAAGTCATTCTCGATCTGCTTCCATTGCTGTCTCCTCATTTACCGTCCCTTACTCTCCTTTCTTTTCTACTTCTCCTTCTTCTTCTCTCTCTCCCACTTTCCCTTTCGTTTGCTGAATAGGCTGTCTGTCAAGCTAAGTACCTTTGCAACCTTTAAACTTGCATTTTCTTTTTCTTTTGTTTTTTCTACTTTTTTTGCATTCACCCACAGCTCTGACATAATACAGGTTTTTCCTGAAAGCTGAAAGGTTCTTGGACTGTCATCTCCAGTCCCTGAGTAATCTAATTTCCATGACTCCTTTATTAACATTTTCTCGAACTGCAGAACTTTTCCTATTCTGAGAAACGATTTCGAGAAAGTGTTTAACTTGAGGTCTTTCAGTTTTAGATTGATTTATAATAAGGTTAGTCTCCATGACATAATCATATTCACTTTCCTTTCTCATTATTGCTACACAAGCTTTTGGACTACGCCAAGACACAGTGCTGCTTACACCAGTCTGCTTCCAAAAAGTTGGTTGCAAGCTTCAGCAACACTTGGCGGAGTCCCGCAAGTTTGGGGCATTAACCCTTCTCTCTCCACTTTCTTCTTCTTTTTCTTTTTTTTTTTTTTTTTTTTTTTTTTTGAGACTCGATTTTAGCTTCACTTTTGCTTCAGTGACTTCCGTTGCCTTGACCGGAAGGAGGAGCGCCCCAGAACGGGTTTCCCTGGCCCTAGGACTAGATTCCTAGTCGTGGGCTGCCCGCCATCAGATCTAGTTCCACTCTGACCTCATTCTGAGCGCTTGCAAGTCATGGCTCTACCACAAAGCAAGCGCTTATTGCATAAGCGGTGTAGAACATGCGTGTCGCAAGAGGGAGAAGTGATTACCTATAATAGTTAACCGCACTTGATCCAGACTTAATACCCACCCTACCCCCACCACCGCCTGGAAGCTTTGCTCTTTCTTACCGCATAGATTTTTTACCAGAGTAATAATTGTTACAAGCCTTCCAGCTGAATTACAATCACAGTGATATTTAGTCTTCGATAGTACCTACCGATTGAGTACTTTTAAGCCTTTGGTAATCCCTACTTTATTTTGCTTCACAGTTCCAAAGACATATTAACGTCAATTTAGTATCGCAGACCCTTTCCCCATTCGGATAGATTTCTCTTATGCTTTAATTCCACTCAGATTTCCAAAAAGAGGAAATAGCTTCACAGTCGGAATATCGGTTTTGGTTCACTTGTGTTTCCCAGAATTCCTTTTTATATACTTTGAATGCGATAACTTCCCATCTTTTCCTCTATTCATTTTACCGTAGTAAAAGTTTATACAATACTCTTAGAATTCATTCCTTATTCCTAACACTATAAAAGATTCGTAACGCTATCAAAGAGGGCACTTGACCTGAGTTAATTGATGAAAGTGAAAACCATTCGCCTATTCCTTCCTCGTATGCCTTGAACCGTCTGGGGTACTGGAACGTATAAGAACTTATTTCTAAATCACTCATGCTTTCAAAACAAGTATAGAAAAGTATATATTTAAATCAGAACACGACATTTCTTTGGCAAGCAATCAAACCAAGTCAAGAAAAACATATTTTCAAATCAGAACACGACATTTCTTTAGCAAGCAATCAAACCAAGTCCAGAAAAGCATATTTTCAAAAAGAACACGACATTTCTTTAGCAAGCAATCAAACCAAGTCCAGAAAAGCATATTTCCAAATCAAAACACGACATTTCTTTAGCAAGCATTCAAACCAAGACAAGAAAAGCATACATTTCTTTAGCAAGCACTCAAACCTAGTCAAGAAAAACATAGTAGGATATCCAAATCAGAACACGACATTTCTTTGGCAAGCAATCAGGGTACGAACTCAGAGGTGTGGAAATTGACTTTCCAGCCTATATAGGTTTCCTTCCAGCATTCCAGCCAGACACCACCCCGACTCGTACTTCATGACCTCTCCATCTTCCAGGTTTTGTCCGCTGCCCTTCTTGCAGCAGTTGCTGCTGCACCCGAAGGCGGGTATAGCTCATCAATCCCCGCTGGTCCCACCTTCAGCCACGGAGGCTCCGGGGGAGGATTTGGCCTCGGTGGCGGAAGCCACGGAGGAGTTGGAGGTATCGGAGGCGGTGGCTTCGGAGGTGGAGCCGGCGGTATCAGCGTCGGAGGCGGTGCTTCGGAGGTGGAGCCGGTGGCTTCGGAGGTGGAGTCGGCGGTGGCTTCGGAGGTGGAGTCGGCGGTGGCTTCGGAGGTGGAGTCGGCGGTGGCTTCGGAGGTGGAGCCGGCGGCTTCGGAGGAGGCTGCCGCGACGGCGAGATCCTCCATGTCGACGGATCCTGCGTGATTCCCGAAGTCAGCCGCCACGTCTTCGTGTACTCCGCTCCCGACGTCGACGTCGGCTACTCCGGACCCCCTCCCGTCATCCCCCCACCCAAGGTCGAGCACAACATCGTCTTCATCCGCACCCCCGACCAAATCGACGGACCCGACCCCATCGTCGTGCCACCACCCCAGCAGAAGAACGTCGTCTACGTCCTCAACAAGCAGTCGCCCATCGAAGGACCCAAGATCATCGAGGTGCCCGCTCCACCCAAGAAGAACCCAGAGGTCTACTTCGTCAACTACGGACCTAACGATAACCCATCTCTCCCTGGTGGTATTGATCTTCAGACTGCTCTCAGCTCTGCCGCTCACGCCAGCGGGCAAGTGATCGGAGGCGGAATCGGAGGCGGAATCGGCGGCGGAATCGGCGGCGGAATCGGCGGTGGAATCGGTGGTGGAATCGGAGGTGGACACATCGGTGGAATTGGAGGTGGAATCGGTGGAATCGGAGGCGGAATTGGCGGTGGTCATGGAGGTGGAATTGGCGGCGGAATTGGCGGAATCGGCGGTGGAATCGGAGGTGGAATCGGCGGTGGAATCGGAGGTGGAATCGGCGGTGGAATCGGAGGTGGAATCGGAGGTGGACACATCGGTGGACCCACCACCCCCTCCGGCCTCTACTCAGCTCCTTAAGCTCGCGAAAAGAAGGGCTTCTCCTCAACACTAACTTATACTTCTCTACTGACACTTATATGGTTAAATGTTATTCTTGGCTTTTTTTCTATTTTATTTAAATACTCAAATTTTTAATATATATATAAATATTTAGAACCTGCAACAATTCGTTTGCAGTCTAGTCAGTCCAGCTGTTCAATCGGATATGTACTTCTTTTAGAAGAATGTCTACATAAATTCATTAAATGGTTCTATTTACATTTGGTGTTATCCCTTTATCCTTGATTTATGTATTGCATGAGTTATTTCAGATAATCGCTCCCTTACCTTTCTGTATGAAAGGAAATTGAATCTGTCAGCTTTGGTTGTCTATCGCTAGATTTTGCTTCTGAAATTTAGCTGATTTTAATCAACCGTTCTAACTCTTTTAGTGCTGTGAACGTTTTCCTTAATATGTAGTGTTTATCATTCTCGACAAAAGGGTGCTTATTTTATCAAAGCACCTCGCTGTTGGGCTGCTAGTTTGGTGTCCTTTCAACCAACCAGTGCAGTTCTTTAACGTTTTTTTTTAATATGTAATGTTTATCATTCTCAAAAGGATATTTACGTTATAAAAGCACCCCCCTGTATTACTTATTGCCTTGCTATCTTGGTGCCAGTTTAGTGTCCTTTCAACCAACCAGTGCAATTCTTCCTATTAACTGTCTAAAGCGATGTTTGATTGACACTGAAGGCAACTCTTCAACCCCTTCTATTTCCACGACCACATCCTGCTTTCCAAACAATTCCAAGGAAACTTTCCCCAACGGGAATTGAAGCCTTCTTCTCCTTCCGTAGCCTCAAGTCGTATCATATTTCTATATTCCGAATCATTTCTCTTGTTTTTCATATATACAACTACTGACAATTGGTGGGCGATACGCAGCAATACCTGACTGCCAGAGAAAATGTACATATATTCTTACATGGAATACGATAAGTTTATACTTATAGCGACCTCGTTTTGGCCCAGTAATCGAGCGATACCTGTATCATTCTGGCATGTCAATATTTTTCCAGTCGTGGTTTTCCAGAGAGTTCCAGCATCGAACCAATTCCGTTCTCTCACGATTTGACGGGTTTATTCACATAGACTGGTGTGAAAACCACCTTTAAATTTCAAATTCTCTCTCTCTCTCTCTCTCTCTCTCTCTCTCTCTCTCTCTCTCTCTCTCTCTCTCTCTCTCTCTAGGGATCATTTTACAGGGCTTCTAGGCCCTCTGAGTTAGATATTTATCTCTCTCTCTCTCTCTCTCTCTCTCTCTCTCTCTCTCTCTCTCTCTCTCTCTCTCTCTCTCTCTCATACTTTTTCCCCCATGTTCTCATCAGCTCCTTGCAGATTTTCCCATTAACCACGGTCTCCTAACACGTAGTTTCCACATTGCAATGTTATTCTCAATTACTGTTGCTTTCCACACTTTCATATCTAGAATGCACAGACTTTACACGATGGTCTGGTCACTGCCTGAAATGTCACTGAAATAATTCACTTCCTTCTTATAATATGTGGCTGTCTCGAATTCTAGTCATTTGATTCCTTAAAAAAAAAATTAAGAATTGTATTTACTGACCCACAAGAACATGCGGAAGGTTACACAATTTGGTCATATCAGTTAACTGAGAAACATTTCTCCTCAGCAATAAAAAACTTTTCTTAAATATAAATATAAATTCTTCCACGTTCGGTCGTTCTACACATATGACCCAATCACGCAGCTTTAAACGTACTAAATATATTCTCATGTTTCTTAAATACCGGAAGTTTCATAGTCGAACAGGTGTGTACTACCTAGTATAGCATCCATCAGCCACGTGGGAAAACATTTATATCACAATAGGATTTACCTCGCTGTAATAAAACATCTCATAAATTAAGAGGGAAAAGAAACATTAGGAAATATTACTCAGCACTAATTTTAGGACGGAGAAAGCTCCATAAAAAAATTTCCCCACTCTAAATCTTACTTCCTCTTCTTTATTTTTTATGTAATTTTTTTTTCTGGTGAATGGCAGACGTAAGGCAAGCAATGCCATGTCATTTTACTCGGTGCAAGCAGTGATTGCTTTCGTGGATAACGTTCTTCCTGCATTGCTCAGGAATTCGAACAAGGCAGTCAGAGAGACGGGAATGGTTTGAAGGGAAAATATTTGTGTGTGTGTGTCTTTTGAGAACAAAACTGGCTAGGTTTTGTTTATTTCTTGCTGTTTATTTCTAAAGGGAAAATATTCATTTTTTTTCTTGTCTTATAAGAACAAAACTGCTGTTTTGTTTATTTCTTGCTGTTTATTTTTGAAGGGAAAATATCCTTTTTCTCTTCTTTCTTATGAAAAGAAAACTGCCTGGGTTTTATTTGTCTCTCGCTGTTTACTTTTAAAAGTTTTTTCATTTATTGATATATCCTTCAGGTGTTTCTCATTCATTCTTAAGAACATATATATGAAAGACACTTAAACTACCAAGAGATTCATTAACATATGTTTATTTCTTTTCGCTCATTCTTGAACCGTTCTAAACTTATTGCTTATTCTCTAGATGTATCTTGTAATACACTTCCATAATCCTGATTTTTTCTAAAGAATATCAGAGACACTGGGCTGCCAAAAGACTCTCCCAAACTTGATCATAAAGGAAGAATCACTTTATTTATGTATGTATATATATATATATATATATATATATATATATATATATATATATATATATATATATATATATGAATATACACCATCCTCACGTAAGAGCATAACTCGCGACAATCCTCAGGAGTTTGGTGGGAGCGGCAATGGACCAGCAAAACCAGAAGAATGAGTTAGTGAGGGAAGTTTGATTCATAGTGAAGGCACCTTTGTAAATAGTCTGTCTTCTTTCTCTCCGGAAATTATAGATCAGAATATAGCAAAAGGAATGAAAGGAGAAATTACGAAATAGAAAATGATAAGGGAAAATTCTTTTAATATAAAAAGATAAAATCTAACTGTTTCTTCTTTGTTTCGCCATGGTTGAATGGCCATCAGCTAGTAAGAAAATGATGCTACCCAAAGTCTCGTGACGGGGAAAATGGTGTTCTCATGAACTGTACGGTCTCTCGACAGGGAAATGATGGTCTCATCACCTTCACCGGTCTCTCAAGCCTCGTTAAGACCCACTGCTACTCCCAACAGGTTAATGAGTTCTGTTGGATCTTTGACAGAGGAACAGGAAACCCGAATTGGACAGACGGTTCACCTTCCCCTTTCCCTGGCGTTTTTGTCTCTCTCTGGCCTTACGTCATCCCTTTATTGTAGCATGAAATGACGCGGCTGTTACATTCTAGCACTCTGAAATTATAGAATGAGTCGACTCTCTCTCTCTCTCTCTCTCTCTCTCTCTCTCTCTCTCTCTCTCTCTCTCTCTCGATAAGTTAAATATAATTGTTACTTGTTCATTAAGAATCTGTAAGAATACGTATACATAGTATAAGAGAGAGAGAGAGAGAGAGAGAGAGAGAGAGAGAGAGAGATTGATATGAACAGCAGAAGATAAATATTATATATATATATATATATATATATATATATATATATATATATATATATATATATATACCTAACCTCCTTCCCCCTCCCCCTTCCTTCCCATCCCTCGCCCCCACCTCTCTCTCTCTGTCTCTCTCTCTGTCTCTCTTCTCTTCCACACACAATTTCCTTTAAAGACAGGAATTCCGCTCGGGAAAACCCAAAGGCGAAAGAAGGTAAAGAAAAAAAAAAGAGAGGATTTATCTTCCTCCCTGGCTTAAATCGCCTTTCGATTTCGTTCGGCCTTATTCAGGTAATACTCACCTGATGAGTCTCTCAGTCTCACTCTCTCTTAGAGTCTCTCTGGTCTGGTGATTCTCTCGTCTGTTTCCTCTCACGGTTCGTCTCTTTAATGTCTCTTCTCTTTTGGTTTAGAGGTACTGTACTGTACATTGGAGAATTAATGATGGCTTTGCTTTGCAAGATGATACGTCAAGTTGTTTCTGTCTCTCTGTGTGTATGTATGATTGTAGGTGTGTATGTATACACACACGTACGTGTATATGTATATATATATACATACATACACATATATGCATAAATGTTGCCCCGCATACGTACATACAAACCTGTGTATTTCCATAAAGAACCAAGGGTAAAAAATGGGTACTGTTAAAACTCATACATACATACATACATACATACATACATACATACATACATACATACATGCAAGTGAATTTCCATAAAGAACCAAGGCTAGGAAAAAACTTGTACTTTTACAGACAGTCGAAAGTAACTACAAACATCAAAATGGCATAACGTAATGTATGAATTTATCAAAGGTAGGGGAAAAAAATGAGGGCACTGAGGAAAGTAACATTTGAGTTTAAGAAACCAGATATTGTACTCGGGACGGGGGTGGGGGAATGGGGAATCGGGGTGGGGAGGAGAGGGAGGGGGATAGTGTATTGGATGAATTGCCAGTACGTAACTAGGACAGGTTTTACAACACACATGGAGTTGCCAAGTAGGGTGTATGATTATTGTTACATAAGGAGTTTGTCCAAAAAAGTGGTAAGGCCTACTAAGAGAGAATTGCTTGGTTTTCGGAATTGCTTAACGCGACTGGAATTTGTAAATTTTGGGAATTACATGCTATGTTAATTCCTTTTGGATTTTTACCATGAATGTGTCCAGGTTTTTTTTTATTATGGTTGCAGGTTAATCATGTTTTATATATATATATATATATATATATATATATATATATATATATATGTGTGTGTGTGTGTGTGTGTGTGTGTGTGTGTGTGTGTGTGTGTGTGTGAGTGTTGCTTTATTAGCATATATACATATTCATATATATGTGTGTGTGTATGTATAAATAGATATGTTATATATGTATATATATATATATATATATAGATATATATATTATATATATATATATACTATACAAATACATATTTGTGTGGGCACACATACACACACACACACACACACACACACATATATATATATATATATATATATATATATATATGTATATAATATATATATATATATATATATATATATGTGTGTGTGTGTGTGTGTGACTGGTAAAAATGTTCTGTAACAACAGAATTCCATCTAATAAAAGGAGCCCATAAAAACACAAAAATATAGTAGAGGGAAAGTTTACCTATATTTCAGAGACTGCTGTCTCTCTCTTCCAGGTATATGAATGAGAAAAGTTTACAGAAAAGGTGGTATTTATACCAAGAGATCCGTCCACAAGTAAGCCAATTTAGGTCACCCTCGCTGATAATCTACCTTTAATCTTCTTAAGCGTTGGTTGAATAAACACTTCGTCGACGACATCCGAAATCCATGCTCCTTTTGAGATGTTCATTACCTGCTTCTCTTTTATTAAGGCCGATTCCATCATTTGACTTTTGTACCGGCAGTTGCTGCTATAAATTACACGTGACAAATTCCAGTTTATTCTATGGTTATGTTCATTTATATGGTTGAAAATAGCTGAGTTCTGTTGTCCATACCTAACTGACCGTTTGTGTTGTATTAATCTCTGGGGAAGTGATTTACCTGTAAATCCGATGTAAGATTGGTCACAGTCTTGGCAAGGGATCTCATAGACCCCAGAGTCCCTTGGGAGATGTCTTTTGTTGGACGTTAATCAGGATTTGGCTAAGGTGTTTGGGTAGGTAAATGCAAAAGGGTTGGATTTCCCAAGGGTGTGCGTTACTCTTTTAATCGTCTCCAGGTGAGGAATTTTTATTTTATTGTTGGGTGTGTCTCTGGTCTTGTCTTTAGGGGGTCGGTAGAAAATTACGTTTGCTTTTTGAATTGCTTTCTCAATTAAATGGTCAGGATACTTTAAAGATGAAAGTTGCTTGCGAATTAGTTCAAATTCTTTTTCCAGGAAATCTGGGGAACAAATTCGTAAGGCTCTTAATGTCGTGATAGCTAAAGTAGTGAATATATGAAAGTGAGAACGTTGGTTTTCTGTATATGGTAAATTTGTATTCTGTCGTGTCTCTGATTATTAAAACATCAAGAAAAGGAATTTTGTTGTCTGTTTCCCATTCAACTTTAAATTTGATGCTGGGCACTAATGCGTTTAATTTTGAGAGGAATTCATTAAAATTACCCCACCTATTATCCAAAAATGTTAGAATATCATCCACGTATCTCAGCCACAGCATGTTTTTGGGTTTTATTAGTGCCCAGCATCAAATTTAAAGTTGAATGGGAAACAGACAACAAAATTCCTTTTCTTGATGTTTTAATAATCAGAGACACGACAGAATACAAATTTACCATATACAGAAAACCAACGTTCTCACTTTCATATATTCACTACTTTAGCTATCACGACATTAAGAGCCTTACGAATTTGTTCCCCAGATTTCCTGGAAAAAGAATTTGAACTAATTCGCAAGCAACTTTCATCTTTAAAGTATCCTGACCATTTAATTGAGAAAGCAATTCAAAAAGCAAACGTAATTTTCTACCGACCCCCTAAAGACAAGACCAGAGACACACCCAACAATAAAATAAAAATTCCTCACCTGGAGACCGATTAAAAGAGTAACGCCACACCCTTGGGGAACATCCAACCCTTTGTGCATTTACCTACCCAAACACCTTAGCCAAATCCTGATTAACGTCCAACAAAAGACATCTCCCAAGGACTCTGGGGTCTATGAGATCCCTTGCCAAGACTGTGACCAATCTTACATCGGATTTACAGGTAAATCACTTCCCCAGAGATTAATACAACACAAACGGTCAGTTAGGTATGGACAACAGAACTCAGCTATTTTCAACCATATAAATGAACATAACCATAGAATAAACTGGAATTTGTCACGTGTAATTTATAGCAGCAACTGCCGGTACAAAAGTCAAATGATGGAATCGGCCTTAATAAAAGAGAAGCAGGTAATGAACATCTCAAAAGGAGCATGGATTTCGGATGTCGTCGACGAAGTGTTTATTCAACCAACGCTTAAGAAGATTAAAGGTAGATTATCAGCGGGGGTGACCTAAATTGGCTTACTTGTGGACGGATCTCTTGGTATAAATACCACCTTTTCTGTAAACTTTTCTCATTCATATACCTGAAGAGAGAGACAGCAGTCTCTGAAATATAGTACTTTCCTCTCTATATTTTGGTGTTTTTATGGGCTCCTTTTATTAGATATATATATGTATGTATGTATGTACTTACAAATGTACTACATATACGTGTGTATGTACGCACGGGTAAAATCATGAATAATATATGCCATAATATACACAAACTACTAGAAATTAATAAAAAAAAATTCATGATATGGAAGGATCAGATAACTAAACGAAGATAATCCTTTTTTTCTTTATTTTTAATAGCCGGAATCTGAATCAATATGTGCGATATCCGTAGATTTATTCAATGTACCTTCAGTGGAAAACTGAAAAAAAAAATGCCAAAGAAATTTTTTTTTTTTTTCTATTTTTTTCCAAAATGTCTTGCAACCCGCTTCCTTGGTTTCTTCTTTGCGTTGACTTTCGTAGCAGTAATTTTATTTTCTAGACTAATTCTCAACAGAAAGAATATTGCCCAAGTACACAGACATTCTAAAAGTCACTTGAATCTTGACTTTTTTGTAGAATAATGACGGATTGATCTGACGTCTGCAAGAAACGATGAACAGAGGTTCAGTTGATAACTTCAGATACATTTTATGGGAAAAATGACATGGCATACATCATGCACACAGTCGGTCAACCTGTTTCTTGTCCGTTGCACAAGTCATGACCATGAATGATAGAGTGCTCTCTCTCTCTCTCTCTCTCTCTCTCTCTCTCTCTCTCTCTCACTCATCTACTATATATATATATATATATATATATATATATATATATATATATATATATATATATATATATAGTGAGAGAGAGAGAGCGAGAGAGAGAGAGAGAGAGAGAGAGCGAGAGAGAGAGAGAAAATGACTTTGTCAGGGGTTATCAAACCTCCCATATTAAAAACCAAACCGTTACAGAAACTTACACCATACCTTTACACCCTCGTGTAATCGGCAATGCATATCCAAACGACTCCGAATGAAAACAAGCTGTAACTTAAATCATCTGTCATGAACTAAAACCCCTTTAGATAAATAACCCACACTGCAGCCTGATCACCTTTTGTTTATCTTTCGCAACCGGCGCATGCGCAGTCATCGGCTCCAGGCTGTACAGCAAACGGCTCCGAGCTGTGGCATCAGTTCCCCCGTCGTAACGACCAACGTAATCACTGACTTCCTGCAAACACTCGCCACTTGCAGTGCAATGCAACGAAAAAGCGACCGAACTCGATGCAATGCGGTCATCATTTCAAATGCAATTTGCCCTAATGGGCCTTATTCAAGCTCTGGGTAATAGACGCATTTTGGGAGTCGTAAATTTTGGAGATAATTCTTTCTTATTTTTTTTTTTTTTTGTCTTCTTCGTCTTCTTCTTCTTCTTCTTCTTCTTAGGAAGGTGATTTGGAAAGCAAGGGAAGGTTTGTAGGATGGAGGAGGGAGATGAGAAGGAGAGGAAGAGAGAGAATGATAGAAGGAATGAACAAAGGAATAAGAAAAACAGAGCTATTAAAGGCATGTCAATAACTTCATGATTTTCTCTCTTCAGTAATTAACGAGAAAACTTAGAATACCCGTATCTGAATTAAGTCAGCAACTTGGATTTAAAAACAAATTTTAGAGTCAGGAAATCTTTGTTTAAAGGGAATATTGTTGTCAAGTTTAGATTTAAAATTCGCATACATAGTCGATACAAATTTAATTGAGTATAAATAATAAAGCGTAGAGGTATATAGAGTTTGGTATTTAGTGAAATCAAATTGACAAACATTTTGAAATTTTCATTCTCACTGAAATGGAAACTTCACAAAATCTTCACACGATTTAACAGCAGAGTCATTTTTCTCAATTTTATTTTTTTAAGAGAAGGCCGAGTCACAACTCAGGCAAATCTTGAAATATTTTTTACGCCTGCTCTGATGACCAAAAAGATAATCGGAAATTGAATCTAGGTCGCAGTGCTAGAGAGGAATGAGGTCAAATTCAATTATACCCTAAAGGTGCCGCACCTACCCAAACCACAAGGTTGAAAATAGGCAATCAACCCCCAGTTCCCTCCGACCACTGGATTTTACATATTGAAATATACTTTAATTTCTTTTTAATTTGGGAAATATATGAAAAGCCAGTGTTAAGGGTTTAAATAAATTTTACAGTCTATATTAACACAAAGACCTTAATAACCGTTCAATTTTCAATTGATATACAGGATTCGAACTAAATTCTTCCTGGATAAAACAAAAATATATGTTTACCATATAATCATAGCTGTAGGTTAAAACTACATGCTCATATCCCTAAAAAATTAAAAACTTCTATAAAAAACGTTCCAGTAAGTCAATTGAATGAAAAATATTGAAATTAACTATAGATCATAGCAAGCACTATACATTAATAAAAGAGTAATATAAAAATCATAGTTGTGTGCAGGTACTTTTCATTAAGAAAATAAAAAAAAAATTGTAAGTTAGTCGGTTAAAAAAAAAAGTACTTTCCAATGAGATAAAGATAAATGAAAATGAAAGAAAGCTACAAATAATGTCATTAATAAAATACTGATTAAAAGAATCACAATACAGTTGATTAAAACGAGTACTTTCCTGCATAAAAAAAATTAAGAAAAGGAAAAGAAAAAAAAAGGTATCATAGCCAAACTGACTGATAAGAATAATCACAATACAATTGATTAAAACGAGTACATTCCAGCATAAAGAAAATTAAGTAAATATAAAAAAAGGAATCATAGCCAAACTGACTGATTAGAATAATCACAATACAATTTATTACAAAAAGTGCTTTCGAGCATAAAAAAATTAAGAAAATGAAAAAAAAAGGAATCATAGCCAAACTGACTAAAAAAAAAGAAAAAAAAATGCTTATTCCTTGAGAAGGTGAAATCAAGCTAGAAGCCTCATATGTCTCTAATGATTACTGCATCCTGGTGCTTCTTCAGTTGCCAAGGTAGCAACAAGCCATTAACCGGTTTCAGTCACCACCTGCATAAACATTGCAACGAGGACCAAGTATGAACGGTAAACAATTTAGCTGACTTTCAAGTGAAAGCTGAAATAGAGAAAGTAATGGAAGTTACTATCTCAAGCTTTAAGTTTTCGTAATGAAGGATGTATATATATATATATATATATATATATATATATATATATATATATATATATGTATGTATGTGTGTGTGTATGTGTGTGTATATATATGGGATATAATATTATTAGTAACTATGTAAAATACGTCGCAAAATTTTCTTTTAAAAAGTATTTTTCATAAAGAAATCGAAATAAATGCAGTCTTAATACAGTTATATCTTTAATTTAGTATATATATATATATATATATATAATATAGATATATATATATATATATAGATAGATAGATAGATAGATAGATAGATAGATATATGAAATCATATATGTGTAAGAAAATAATATTATAGTAATTATGTAAAATATTCCTTAAAATTTAGTTTAAAAAGTATTTTTCACTAAAAATCTAAAAACATGCAGTCTTATACAGACATTATTTTAATTTATATAGTGAAATAAGTAAATCTGAGGGTCTTATATATAAAAAGCAGACAATAGCCCATACTTACTTAGCTGTATTTTGTAAAATATTAAAAAACTGTTTTGAAAGACTAGATTAAAATTTAATGAACAGGGCTACCTTTGTAAATCTATAGATTATCATAATTTAAAATATATTAGTTTATTAACCCACACTTCAGTATCTTCGGCGAAAGAACTGGCATAGTAATTAACCAGAAAAATAAGATACATTTTATGTGTGCATCATAAGTAAAATTCGAGTGAGTCAAACTTCATTTCCGTAATGAACTGAAACCAAGAAACAGATCGCACCGAGAGAGGACAAAGAAAGAAAGAAAGAAAGAAAGAAGGGACTTTTGGCATTAAATGAAGCATCATCAAGATTATTACCTTTGTCGCTATTATCTTTCTATTTGAATTATGATCGTGTAGTCCGTCAGATTTTATTTGATCCTTATTAAAAAAAAAACCGTACCTTCATCATAAAGATAATATTATCACAACCTGACGACAGTATCTTGAAGTTTCTTATTTCTTCATAAAGCAATTTCTTAAGGCGAGAACTATCGTCCCAAGATATTAAGCGTCAGGTACAAATGACATCTAATTCAACAACACATCAGCACCGTTGTCAGTTTGGCCTAATACAGTCTATCCTCTCAGCTGGCTGCGGGAAACAATGATAGCTCCTTACTGCGTGAACTGGACGGCTAAAGTCTATTGCAAGGTCGTAAACCCTGACTGCCATCTTCTTTTGCGAGGAAATCGGACGATTACGTCAGATGTTTTGGATGACCCAAAGTTCGTGAAATAGAGCAAAGAAGCAATCTAATCATTCATTCCCATTCTGTAAAACAAGAATAAATAAATAACGCAATTTCACAACAGAACGTGACCCGCAAACAAAATAATCATATAAACAACGGTAATTGAGACGAGGCGAAGGTCACCGAGGGGCGTCATCGATTCGTCATCCTACGTTGGCAATGATGTCATCGCTCTACGTCATACGCACGTAATATCCCCTTGAAAAGAAAACAAAAGTCGTGTTTAGCTACGATTAGCTGGCGTAATGCGCGATTCCCTCTCGTTCCGCAAACACAATAACGCATTTTTCTGGCTGGAATGACACGGCGTGAGGTATCATTCCTATTTCTTCCCAAAAACAAAGAGAGTCGTTGTCGCACGACCAGACGACACTCGGCGTTCGAGGGGTCGTCAATATTCTTGATTACGAAGGGCGTGGGAGTTGTTTGGGTGAAAAAAAAAGATACTTTCACTGGTCACCTGAGGTTGTAGTGGGAGTTCTGGTATCGCCTGTTTCATCACTCACTTTTACCCTGTCATTGGAAGGAAATAATACGCTTGGCTTTTATTGCAGAAATACGCATAAAAGTACGGGTATTTATGCGTATAGATAAATGCGCTATATCCAGGTGACTTTTTTTTTTTTAGTATGAGTGTGTATTATATTATACCATATCTACCACTCATTCTGCGATCATCATCAATGCGTAGTCACACTAAGAACTGTTGAATAAGCGAAGAAAAAATAACCGCTTCGGAAATATTAGAAGTGGACCTGGTTCTACGATAAAAAGGGGTCAATCCGTCGCTGCTTTTGGGCCTCGTTAATTCCCACACGGGACTGGTTTCTAGAGTATAGATCAGCTGGAACGCTTACTTACTTGAGAATGTATTAAAACCAACCCGTCCGTGAAATCGGATTTCCTGGCGGGTTCATATATTCGCTGGCTGACTGACTCTGGTGGGACCAGACGGGGACTGAAAAACAACAGTTAATTGACCCCTTTTGACTGCGTGATAACCGGCATATATAATCCTGTCAACGTTGTTGTTACACACTGCGCAGTCGTAAATAAACCTGTCACCTACGGACTGTTCCATTTCAACGATCAGGGGTGAAGTTCGGTTGATCGAAATGTACACTTTCTTTTTGTTGTTTAATTGCGATAAAGTTATAGGCTTATTATCATCGTAAAACGTTGATAAATTTCAGTGATAGGATATATATATATTATATATATATATATATATATATATATATATATATATATAATATATATATATATCCTATCACTGAAAATTTATCAACGTTTTACGATAGGGGGGGACTTATATATATATATATATATATATATATATATATATATATATATTATATATATATATATTCAATGTATGTATGCTTAAATTCATTAGAATATGCTTGCATGTATATAATTCCTATATTTACAAGTATATGTTATCTATATCAACCAATGGTGGACATTATCCAGGCTATCAATGAAAAATCAATAAAATATATAAAACACCTATAATGAATGTGAACAATCAGTAATACTGCATACTACCAATTTTTAAAGTATTTAGTTAACAAACACGAATAAATCTATAATTTAGCCTTTTAGTAACTCCATATTTTACTCGAACGTAAAATAGACAAAAAGCGAAGAGTTGTTTAAGTCAGTATCTAAGACTTGTCCTTATTTCTCCGTTATAGACTTGAGTAGAATTCAGGTCAGGGAAAGGTCAGGGAACAAAATCCACTTTTTTTTCCATTCATTCCCACAATGCTCCGCTTAGGTTCATTGTTTTGTTTTTGTTACAGAACATTCAGTAGCTTCTCCCTTTCTCTGTCTCCCTCTTTCGTTTTGCTTTTTTTCATTCTTTCCTTTGTCTGTCTCATTATCTAGAAATTGATATTCTCTCTCTCTCTCCTTCTCTCTCTCTCTCTCTCTCTCTCTCTCTCTCTCTCTCTCTCTCGTTTTACTTTTTTCATTCTTTTCTCTGTCTCTCTCTTTACCTATAAATGGATATTTTTTTCAATATTTTTCCTTTTCCCCATCTTCATTTTTTAGTTCTCTCTCTCTCTCTCTCTCTCTCTCTCTCTCTCTCTCTCTCTCTCTCTCTCTGTCCATTAATTATATTGATCCCCTTCATTTAGTAGTAATATTGATGACGATTTCTATATATATATATATATATATATATATATATATATATATATATATATATATATATATATATACATATATATATTATTGATTTGTGCTGTTATTTTTGATAATTTTAGCAACAAAAACAGCAACATCTGGCGTACCTATGATGGTGCAACTATCAAAATGTTTTTTCCAGTCACTCTTTTTAAGATTTTGCCGACCAGCGGGAGTAAATTGATCGAATACAAGATCTCGCTCGCAATGGCACACATAAATCATCCATCCATCTTTTCCTGTCGCTGATTATTCTTTATATTTTCGTGTCTTTTATGCCAGTCGCTCTTAAGAGAGAGAGAGAGAGAGAGAGAGAGAGAGAGAGAGAGAGTGATAAAGAAGGAAGAACACAGTAAAGTAGAGAGAGAGAGAGAGAGAGAGAGAGAGAGAGAGAGAGAGAGAGAGAAAGTGATAAAGAAAGAATAACACAGTAAAGTAGGGAGAGAGAGAGAGAGAGAGAGAGAGAGAGAGAGAGAGAGAGAGAGAGCAAGGAAAAACACAATTTAAGACGGAAAAAGAAAAATATTGAAAAAAATACCAATTTATAAATAAAGAGAGAGACAAAGGAAAGAATGAAACAAGTAAAAAGAGTGAGAGAGAGAGAGAGAGAGAGAGAGAGAGAGAGAGAGAGAGAGAGGAACAAGTTTTCAGTAGAAAGGAGCCCCATTACTTATCGGGAATGACGCAGCATTAGAGAGAAAGGCAGAGGAAGACACTCCTAAATAAAAGGTGAAGGAAAAAATTAGGCGATGACACAGGACGGCTTGAGTAGGAGGAGGAGGAGGAGGAGGAGGAGGAGGAGGAGGAGGAGGAGGAGGAGGTCTAAAGAAGGAAAGGACGCAGGAATGGAAGGAACTAGTCATGGAAGGGAGGAGAGGGTAGGAAAGGGGAAAGTTGGGGAATGTGAAAGATGCAAGCGCAAACAGAGCTACCACCTGGAATCTCTCTCTCTCTCTCTCTCTCTATGTTTATATTTTCCATCATTTAACCCAGTTTTTTCATGTCTGCCATTAGAATAAAAGTTATATATCTATTAGAAACGCTTCGTATTTTATATAAAATAAGGGTAATTTAAGAAATATGACAAATTCTTAGCCGATAGTTTTATTTAATCAAGTCATTCTTTTTAAGAATACCCATGGGGTATTTGAAAAAAAATACTCACGGAGAGTATTTAGATACCCATCAAAGTGCCTTCCACCACAAAATCCAAAGTTAATTACGTAACATTTAAAAGTTTTCTTATCTATATTTTCTTTAAAAATACCCATGGGGTATTTAAAAAGAATACCCATGGGGTATTAAGGTGCCCTTCAAAGTGCCTTGCACCAAGAAATGCACAGTTAATTACCGTAACATTTAAAAGTATTCTTATCTGTATTTTCTTTAGGAATACCCATGGGGTATTTGAAAAAAATATCCACGGAATATTAAGGTACTCATCAAAGTGCCTTGCAGCACGAAATGCACAGTTCATTACCTCTCTAAAATCTGCCCTCATTGTTGGCTGAGCAAGTCAAATGTGACACCTGCTGGCACTTGTTCGCACCTGCCCACCTTTTGGCCCCTTCTTTTTGCAAGCAGCCTTATATGTTTCCGTCGGGGCTTTCTATTTGGCTTTGAACCTTCCCACTCAGATGAGACAAAAGCTTTTCCCTCCTTTCCCTTTCTTTCCCTTCTTTATGGAGAGAAAGTAGTGTGACTGTATTGTGTTCAGGATGGCACGTCTGAATC
This sequence comes from Macrobrachium nipponense, assembly GCF_015104395.2. Taxonomy (NCBI): domain Eukaryota; kingdom Metazoa; phylum Arthropoda; class Malacostraca; order Decapoda; family Palaemonidae; genus Macrobrachium; species Macrobrachium nipponense. The sequence continues at coordinate 44,600,810 of NC_087221.1, forward strand.
GCTTTTCTTTTGTTTTGGTCTGGTTTTCGTTGTTTCATATTGTGTTTAAGGAATCCCTTTGGCAGTTATATTGCCATGTATTTACGACAAAAGTGTTTTGCAAAAATAAATAATTTAAATATATCTATATATAATTTGTTTAAACGTACGTGATTTTTTTTTATTAAACCACAAACCCTTTGGCAGGTACATTTACACCGAAAATGTTTTGCCAAAAAAAAAGATATATCTATATAAAATCATTTTAAACATAAGTTTAATATAGGATTCATTATGCCTTGGGAATAACTTACACTCAAGGGAAATCGTAAACGATAGTGTTTCTTAAACGACAAGGATTCGAATGATGAGCTGGTATTGAAACAATAAACAGAGTCTTTGAATATATGCATAAAATCTCCTGTTTAGTTGAATTTCATGTTACCCCAATGAAAAGCATTTAAGAACAAGAGGTACCTCGTCTGAGAGAGTAATCAAAGATATCACTTCAGAGTAAGTTTAAACACCTTATAAAAGACAGTAGTTCAGAAATAGTATGATTTCCAAGAGTCTGTTCATTCTTAACAGTCAGCACTATTTTTAGATTATGCAGATGCAAAATACGAAAATTCTAAAAAAAAAATTACTGAATAATTGATATTCATTACTTTATGTAACATAGCCAATAGAATTTTCAACAATAAGAAAATCAGTCTTAGTAAATCTGAAGTATAAGTTTAGAGTAAATTTGAAAAATAAGCTAAAGTAAGCCGTAGGATTTAAGTACGAACAAATTGATGCAGCCAAACTTGGGAGAACATTAGTAATCTGACGAGAGCGGCGATGAGTCCCAACGAGACCAGAAAACAAATACGTTAGCCGGTTAACCGTAAGCTCCTTGGGCATCCATTTGAACACCCGCTCGCATGAAGAGCATCCAGACAACTAAAGCCTGATTTTTCTTCTGCTGGTGAATCACGTAAAAAGGGGCGTGCGCCTCTGAATATG